>NW_026911051.1:0-32500 GCF_963692335.1 Osmerus eperlanus | reverse complement strand
CTTCATGACCGAAGATACGGCTGTTAAATACTCTATCGTTTTTCTTAATTAAATAAGCATATTTTCCATGTCTAAGGTATAACGAAACGTGCTCCTGTATCAATCTTATTCACTCATCTCTCCTCTTTCCCTCTCCTCCTCACCCCTCTCTCTCTCCTCTTTCCCTCTCCTCCTCACCCCTCTCTCTCTCCTCTTCCCCTCTCCTCCTCACCCCTCTGTCTCTCCTCTTCCCCTCTCCTCCTCACCCCTCTCTCTCTCCTCTTCCCCTCTCCTCCTCACCCCTCTCTCTCTCCTCTTCCCCTCTTCCCCTCTCCTCCTCACCCCTCTCTCTCTCCTCTTCCCCTCTCCTCCTCACCCCTCTCTCTCTCCTCTTCCCCTCTTCCCCTCTCCTCCTCACCCCTCTCTCTCTCCTCTTCCCCTCTCCTCCTCACCCCTCTCTCTCTCCTCTTTCCCTCTCCTCCTCACCCCTCTCTCTCTCCTCTTTCCCTCTCCTCCTCACCCCTCTCTCTCTCCTCTTTCCCTCTCCTCCTCACCCCTCTCTCTCTCCTCTTTCCCTCTCCTCCTCACCCCTCTCTCTCTCCCCTCCCACCCCCTCCTCTCCTCCTCACCCCTCTCTCTCTCCCCTCCCACCCCCTCCTCTCCTCCTCACCCCTCTCTCTCTCCCCTCCCACCCCCTCCTCTCCTCCTCACCCCTCTCTCTCTCCCACCCCCTCCTCATATCCTTCCCCTCTCTCTCTCCCACCCCTTTCTCATATCCTTCCCCTCTCTCTCTCCCCTCCCTCTCTCTTTTCCCTCGACCCTCCCCTCCCCTACCTCCCTCTCTCCCCTCCCCCTCTCTCCCCTCTCCTCTCTCCCTCTCTCCCCTCCCCCTCTCTCCCCTCCCTCCTCTCTCCCTCTCTCCCCTCCCTCTCTCTTTTCCCTCGACCCTCCCCTCCCCTACCTCCCTCTCTCCCCTCCCCCTCTCTCCCCTCTCCTCTCTCCCTCTCTCCCCTCCCCCTCTCTCCCCTCCCCCTCTCTCCCTCTCTCCCCTCTCTCCCCTCTCCTCTCTCCCTCTCTCCCCTCCCCCTCTCTCCCCTCCCCCTCTCCCTCTCTCCCCTCTCTCCCCTCTCTCCCCTCTCCTCTCTCCCTCTCTCCCCTCCCCCTCTCTCCCCTCCCTCCTCTCTCCCTCTCTCCCCTCCCCCTCTCTCCCCTCTCTCCCCTCCCCCTCTCTCCCCTCCCCCTCTCTCCCCTCCCTCCTCTCTCCCTCTCTCCCCTCCCCCTCTCTCCCCTCCCCCTCTCTCCCTCTCTCCCCTCTCTCCCCTCTCCTCTCTCCCTCTCTCCCCTCCCCCTCTCTCCCCTCCCCCTCTCTCCCTCTCTCCCCTCTCCTCTCTCCCTCTCTCCCCTCCCCCTCTCTCTCCTCCCTCCTCTCTCCCTCTCTCCTCTCTCCCCTCCCCCTCTCTCCTCTCTCCCCTCCCTCCTCTCTCCCCTCCCCCTCTCTCCCCTCCCTCCCCCCTCAGCAACTGCAGCATGTGAACCTGGTGAGGCTGCTCGGAGTGTTCCGGAGGAGGCGCAGGGTGTTCCTGGTGTTTGAGTTTGTGGAGAGGAACCTTCTGGAAGAGCTGGAGCAGAACCTTCTGGAAGAGCTGGAGCAGAACCTTCTGGAAGAGCTGGAGCAGAACCTTCTGGAAGAGCTGGAGCAGAACCCGTCTGGTCTGGGTCAGGAGCGGGCCCGGCGCTACCTCTACCAGACCCTCCGAGCGCTGTGCTTCTGCCACCAGCACAACGTGAGTCCCCACGTGTGTGTGTGTGTACCTCATGTGTGTGTCTGCCTGGTGTGTGTGTATACCTCACGTGTGTGTGTGTATACCTCATGTGTGTGTCTGCCTGGTGTGTGTGTATACCTCACGTGTGTGTGTGTATACCTCATGTGTGTGTCTGCCTGGTGTGTGTGTATACCTCATGTGTGTGTCTGCCTGGTGTGTGTGTATACCTCATGCGTGTGTCTGCCTGGTGTGTGTGTATACCTCACGTGTGTGTGTGTATACCTCATGTGTGTGTCTGCCTGGTGTGTGTGTATACCTCACGTGTGTGTGTGTATACCTCATGTGTGTGTCTGCCTGGTGTGTGTGTATACCTCATGTGTGTGTGTGTATACCTCATGTGTGTGTCTGCCTGGTGTGTGTGTATACCTCATGTGTGTGTCTGCCTGGTGTGTGTGTGTGTGTGTGTATACTTCATGTGTGTGTGTGCGCCTGGTGTGTGTTTATACCTCCTGTGAGTGTGTGTATACCTCATGTGTGTGTCTGCCTGGTGTGTGTGTATACCTCATGCGTGTGTCTGCCTGGTGTGTGTGTGTGTGTACACCTCATGTGTGTGTGTGTATACTTCATGTGTGTGTGCCTGGTGTGTGTTTATACCTCCTGTGAGTGTGTGTATACCTCATGCGTGTGTGTACGTGGTGTGTGTGTATACCTCGTGTGTGTGTGTGTGCCTGGTGTGTGTGTCAGATCCTGCACAGGGACGTGAAGCCAGAGAACCTGCTGGTGTCAGGGGGGGGCGTGGTGAAGCTGTGTGACTTTGGCTTCGCCCGCACGCTGGCAGAGGGGGCGGAGTACACGGAGTACGTGGCCACGCGCTGGTACCGGCCCCCCGAGCTGCTGGTGGGGGACACCCTGTACGGCAAGTAGGTACACACACACATACACAAACGTATTGTGGTATCATGAGAGGCTAGACCATGATGCGGGGTGTAGGGCAGTGCATAAAAACCGGACAGAGCAGGCTAAACTGGGTTCAAACAAAAGTAACTGGTTTATTTACCAAAAACAGGTCAGGAAGCAAAACAAAAAGTTCCATCAAACACAAAAACGTTGCTCCGCGCCTTGGATCCTACCAAGTATCAAACACTCAGAAGTCTGGCACCGACCTCTGCTTATGCCAGGTACGCTCTCTCTCTCTTGGTCTCTGTATCAAGCCTTTTGTCCTCTCTCCCTCCCCCGCCTGTGCTCCTGCCTCAATCAGAGGACTGAGGCATTTGCAGCTGTTGGCGTGGTGCATTCTGGGAGGTGTAGTTCTTGCGTCAGCCATCTTGTGGCATGGTAGCCATTCGCAGAGGGAAACGTACCGCCCCTCTACAACACGTCCTCTCGTGATGCCACAGTATACACACACATATACACACACACATACACGCCTATACATGCACACACACACAGAATTGAGGTCAGCTTAGAGTTTATCAGTTGCTGTGTTTTTGTGATATTAATGATGAAGAGTGTGCGTGTGTGTGTGTGTCTGTGTGTGTGTGTGTGTGTGTGTGTGCAGGCAGGTAGATGTGTGGGCAGCAGGGTGTGTGTGTGTGGAGATGCTGACAGGAGAGCCTCTGTTCCCTGGAGACTCTGATATAGACCAGCTCTACCACATCATCAGGTGCTTCGGTGAGAACACACACACACACACACACACCACACACACAACACACACACACACCACACACACACACACACACCAGACACACAGTTAGACTGTGATGTAACGGTGTTCTCCATGGTATCCTAGGTAACCTGACCCCCCGTCACCAGGAAGTGTTCCATCAGAACCCTGTGTTCTCTGGTCTGGTTCTGCCCCAGGTTCCCCCGGTTCCCCCCGCCTCCCACACTCCTCTGCAGCTACGCTACCCCACCCTCCCCTGGCAGGCTGTGGACCTCACCCAGGTACACACACGTTATACACACACACACATTGTACCCCCGCACTGACCTGTGTGTGTATATAACGTGTGTGTGTGTATAACGTGTGTGTGTGTATATAACGTGTGTGTGTGTGTATAACGTGTGTGTGTGTATATAACGTGTGTGTGTGTGTATAACGTGTGTGTGTGTGTATAACGTGTGTGTGTGTGTGTGTATAACGTGTGTGTGTGTGTGTATAACGTGTGTGTGTGTGTATATAACGTGTGTGTGTGTATAACGTGTGTGTGTGTGTATAACGTGTGCGTGTGTGTATAACGTGTGTGTGTGTGTGTATAACGTGTGTGTGTGTGTGTGTACCAGAAGTGTCTGCAGATGGACCCTGACAGCAGGTCTTCATGTTCAGACCTCATGCTGCACCAGCTGTTCACCTACGACCAGCTGCACCTACGGTAACACACACACACACACTACACACACACACACACTACACACGCACACACTACACACACACACACTACACACGCACACACTACACACACACACACACACACTTACTGGCCTTGTTTAGGGTCTGAAGGTCTGGTCTTTAGCACGGTCATCTCGCTCAACACCTGTGTTGCTTCAAGCCAAGGCCGTAGCCATGGAGACAACATTGGGGGGGCCACTTTTTTTTAAATGATAATTTCGGACAGCGTGCATGGTTGCTTGTTGTAGCGTAGCACATTTATATTTGTATTTATATATATTGGGGGGGACGTTTTGACCAGATTTGAAAATATATTATGATTACGGCCTTGCTTCAAGCCCACAGGTCTGATCATCTCCCCGTGTGTGTGTGTGTGTGTGTGCAGGCTGGAGGAGGAGCTGAATATGATTCCTCAGAAGGAGAACAGAAGGAGCAGGAGAGAGGAGGGAGACAACAGCAAGGTACACACACAGGTACATGCACACACACACACACTACAACACACACTCTCTTAAACTCTCCTGTCTCCAGGTCACAGGAAGAGACTCTGATCCTTTTGGAAGCTCCTCTACCACAAACCCTGACCACTCAGAGACCAGAACCAGCCCTGATGTGACCGCAAACCCAAGCATCATGACCGCAAACACGACTAAGACAACCACAGCAAACATGACCACAGCAGCGAAACCCTGTAAAGCCACCTTGACCTCACAACCAGGAAGAGACTCTGACCACATGACCACAAGCAGCATGACCACAAGCAGCATGACCACAAGCAGCATGACCACAACCAGCATGACCACAAGCAGCATGACCACAAGCAGCATGACCACAAGCAGCATGACCACAACCAATAAACCTGACAGAATCCCCGAGTGTAGGAACAACCTTGACCACACAACCACAACCATGATGACAAACACCTCAACCACAGAGCCAAGAAGACACCCTGACCGTAACATGACCACAACCATGGACACCAGTACGTCTAACATGACAACAATCATAGAACCAAAGAGACACATCGACCACAAAGATACCAAGACCACAACCACAGCACCCAGAAAAGACCCGACCAGACTGGGCGAAACAGACCGCACCTCCTGTGACCGTGTGGTTACGATCAGCCCCCTGCCCCCCACCCCCACCCCCTCCCTCTCACACACTTCCCTCGCTCCTGTTGTCAACGGCAACAGCCCGTTCACCCACGGCAACCCTGGCCTGGGGGCGTGGCCTCACCTGGGAACCCTCAGCCTCAGGTACTACATCTCCCAGAATGCAGTGCAGCATTTTGGCTACGTATCATATCTTGTTTAGTAGCTCGATCTGGACTAATGCGTGTGTGTGTGTGTGTGTGTGTGTGCACTCCAGGTCTATTGACAAGACTAAGAGACACATAAACACCTTCAGCAGAATCTCCCAGCAGTCTCTCTCCACACACTGTACTGTTGGTACACAGGTACAGCTGTGTGTGTATGTGTCTGATCTTGTGTCATCCATTCTTCAAATCCCTTAACCCTTTCTCTCCTCTTCCTCCACTGTCTCCTCCTCTCTCTCTCCTCCTCCTCTCTCCTCCTCCTCCTCCTCCTCCTCCTCTCTCTCTCTCTCTCTCTCTCTCTCTCTCTCTCTCTCTCTCTCTCTCTCTCTCTCTCTCTCTCTCTCTCTATCTCTCTCTCCTCCTCAACTCTCTCCTCTCTTTCCTCCTCCTCTGCCTCCTCCACTCTCTCCTCTCTCTCTCCTCTTTCTCCTCCTCCTCTCTCACCTCCCCTCCTCTCTCTCCTCCTCTTTCTCCTCCTCCTCTCTCACCTCCCCTCCTCTCTCTCCTCCTCTCCTCCTCCTCCTCTCTCACCTCCCCTCCTCTCTCTCCTCCTCTCCTCTCTCTCCAGGCAGTCTCTGAGCGGTCGTTCCTTTCGGAGCGTGACCGTGGTGACCGTGTGGTTGCTATGGTGAGGAAGAGAGCGGAGGTCAGCAGGTCAGAGTTTCGCTTCCCAGAACTGAGGACCCCCCTACTGTCTGAGGGTACACACACACCACACACACACACACCACACGCACACACCACACAAACACAACCTTATACTGAGTGTGTGTTTCAGGTAAACATCCCAAAGGAACCAGCAAGAACCTAAAGAAGGACATTCGCATTCCAGCCATCACCACGACAACGACGGACACACACACCAACACACACGCTCTCCAACGCACACACACCACACTGGACGCACATGGCAAAACACACACCTTCCAACGCTCACACACACAGATGGACACACACACTCACGGTCAACCCTGACTGTGTTTTTATTGAGACATTCCACATGCAAACACTTTGTATTCTGTGTTGTCTAATACAGGCTGTCTGTCATAGTGGTGGATTGAATTAACTCACTTCTGAGAAGGATGATTCCTGCAGTGTGAGTGTGTGTGTGTATGTATGTGTGTGTGTGAGGGTGTGAGTGTGTGTGTGGTGTGCGTTTCTCCTCAACTCAGACAGGGTGTGTGAGTGAGTGTGTTTGTGTGTGTGAGTGTGTGTATTCTGACTAGCTTGACGACGCCAATGAGCCTTCTTCTACAATCAACATGTGATGCCAGTCCATGTGACATCACTCTGCAGGCCACGCCCTTCAGGATGAGAAGGTGTCCCATTGGCTCGTAGGGGAGTCTGTGTCCAGGCAGCAGCCAATAGGCAGGCAGTCTGAGACCACAGACTGACAGGCAGAGCTTGTGATTGGCCTGGAGGTGGAGCCTGGGGGAAGGGAGGAGTGTGGGTTTTGTAGTTCTAGTGGTAGTTGTGGTAGTTGTAGTCCCAGTGTTCCTGGTTGGGGTCGGGTCCAGAGGAGGTAGAACCCAGCAGGGTGGGGGAACCGGAGAACCGTCCAGCCTAGGGGGCAGGAACCCTGTCAGCCTGGTGGGCAGGAACCCTGTCAGCCTGGGGCGTCTCCCTCCTGGGGGGGAGACAGAGTTCAAACATGTACAACAGTCGTGACAGCAGGAAGACAGGATAGGACAGACAGACAGAGAGACAAAGACACACCAGCTAAAAATCATCTGACACACACACATTTACATTTAGTCATTTAGCAGACGCTCTTATCCAGAGCAACTTACAGTAAGTACAGGGAGATTTCCCCAAGGCAAGTAGGGTGAAGTGCCTTGCCCAAGGACACAACGTCATTTTTCACGGCCGGGAATCGAACTGGCAACCTTCTGATTGGTAGCCCGATTCCCTCCGCCATCTCACCCCCTCACACACACACACAGCCACACACTCACATACATCTACACGTAGTTTCCAGATCTACCTGATCAGGTACGTCCATGAGGTGTGAAGGTTTCATGTTTTTATTACGTAACTCACACACACTCACACACGCATAAATAAACAGGTATATCCTTTCTACCTGAAGGTCAAGGTATCCCCCCCCTCCTCCCCCAGTACTGACCTGTGTGTGTGGTAGCGGTACTGACCTGTGTGTGTGGTAGCGGAGTGCTGCACCAGGAGGAGAGAGATCAGCCACAGTGCTGCTAGTCTGGAAGCCATGATCGTCTCACGGAGAGAGAAGGAGGAGAGGAAGAACGAGAGCGTCTCGTGTTGGAGTGTGTGTGTCGGAGTGTGTGTGTTTGTTGACGAGTGCAGGGAGGGTTCTAGAATGTTGTAACAGAACCACCACCCTGTCTGGGGCAGAGCTATGAACAAAGTATGTGTGTGAGCGCGCGTGTGTGTGTGTGTGTGTGACACCATGCTTACACTCCATCACACGTGTGAAGTGTGTTTACTTTCTGTTGTCATGGACACAAGGTGGAGACAGTGTCTGCTTACACCCACACCCAGTCTGGTGAGTGTGTGTGTGTAAGAATGTGTGTGTGTGTGTGAAAGAGTGTGTGAGTGTAGGTGTACGTCTGTGTGTGAGCATGTGTGTGTGTGAGCATGTGTGAGCATGTGTGTGTGAGGGTGTCTAATCCCATCTCATTATTGTATTTATGTGTCAACAGTCAGCTCAGCATCTCTCTGCACACACACACACACAGTCACACACACAGTCACACACACACACACACAGCAGCAAGACTCGTAGAAAGATGTGTTTATTATCAAAGTTTCATCACAATCATTGTTATTCAGATGATGGTATGATATCATAATTACATAATACAAAAGCATTGATTATAAACTGACAGACATGAAAAGTATTCAAATATAATGTGAAGAGTGGGAACACATGGCCGGATCAGAGTGGTGCAGTGAGAGCAGGAGGACAGAGATGTTTGAATACTGCAACGTAGAAGGGTTCTAGAAGGGGGTTCTAGAGTGGGGTTCTGGAATGAGACAGGAATCTGATTAGTTGAGGCTTTCATTCATAGCAAAGTTCAACCTTTGACCTGAAGAGGTGTCTGACCCCTAGGTGAACTTTCGGATGAAGCGATGAAAATTATTACAGTGTTCCTGAGGAAGATGAGGGGGCGTGCCTGACCCCTAGGTGAACTTCTTGATGAAGCGTAGCTTCAGGTAGGCGATGATGAGGAAGATGGTTGTCATGCAGAGGAGAGCCACATGGTTCTGCCACAGGCCCCAGGAGGAGTAGTCGATGCCTTGGTTACGCAGGAAGTCCTCCCCTGTGCACCTGCACCACACACACAGGTTCACACGCCACTACGGAACCAGAACTTACTGAGCAGCAGACACGTTCTAGAACTTCCTCCTAGAATCACAGACACATTCTAGAACTCCCTCCTAGAATCACAGACACGTTCTAGAACTTCCTGACAGAATCAGGACCCGTAGACAGGTGTCATGGAATCAGAGCTGAATGTTGACAGCTCTTCAGGTTCAGCCCAGGTGTGTGGTTAGGGTTAGGGTGTGGACAGGGTTAGGGTTGGTGCATGTATTGGGTTACGGTTAGTGTTTGGTTAGGGTTAGGGTTCTGCAGTGCAATGTCTGGCCAGCAGATGGTGTCAGAGGACACAGCAACACTGGAACCCTCCAATTGGCTTTGAGGGGAGGGACCTGGGATCTCCTCCTCCAATGAGAAAAGAGAAAGGCCAGGAGGGACAGAGGACACACCTCTGATGTCATCACAGCTGCTGCAGCTGTAGACCAATAACCAGAGAGTGTTGGGTTGTGTCGGTGATGTCATAACTTACATCAGCTGGGGCGGGTGAATGGTTCCGTTGCCGGGCAACGCGGTGGGCAGAGGGATGTTGCCACAGAACTGCAGACCCACAAACTCATTAATCTGCAGACCCTGCAGAAAACACACACACCTACTGATTGACCCTGCAGAAAGAGCAACATTGTTGTCATGGAGTGTGTATATGTGTGATCTTTGTGAGTGTGTGTGTGCGTGTGTGTGTACTCACTGCAAGTCCGTATCGAGGGATGCTGAAGTACTTGAGCCATGCCAGCCACTGAGCAATGCTGGGGAGGTTCACCAACAGGCCTGAGAAGATCTGTCCACACACACACACACACACCACACACACACAGCTAAATCATACTGACATGAACTACAGCCTTTTATTTCTGTGTGTGCATAGGTGTGTGTGTGTGATTGCACTTGCGTTGGTGTGTGTGCATGCATTTGCAGGTGTGTGTTTGCAGGTGTGTGTGCATGCGTTTGCAGGTGTGTGTGTGTTTGCAGGTGTGTGTTTGCAGGTGTGTGTGCATGCGTTTGCAGGTGTGTGTGTGTTTGCAGGTGTGTGTTTGCAGGTGTGTGTGTGTTTGCAGGTATGTGTTTGCAGGTGTGTGTGTGTTTGCAGGTGTGTGTTTGCAGGTGTGTGTGTGTTTGTGTCACCATCATGAAGACGAAGGAGATGGTCATGAAGATGTTGGCGATGGCAACCACGCTCTGGTCGGCTGAGATGGCCATCGTCATGGCGGTGGCGGTGTATGCTACCATGGCAACCGTGAACATGAAGATGAAGAAGGCTTCCACTGTGGCTTTGAACCCTGCAGAGAATAGGAGGGCTCAGTACATGTGTGTGAGTGTCATGGTGTGTGTGTACATGTATGTGTGTCAGCATGTGTGTGTGTTCAGGTACGTGTGTGCGTGTGTGTGTGTGTGCTCACCGATCATGAAGTAGGCCACACAGCTGAAGACTATGGCAGGGATGGTGCGCAGGGTGATGATGTCAGACAGGATCTTAGACAGGAAGTAGACTGACACCCTGTAGTATCCACTGATGTACTCATGACTGCAG
This sequence comes from Osmerus eperlanus, assembly GCF_963692335.1. NCBI lineage: Eukaryota > Metazoa > Chordata > Actinopteri > Osmeriformes > Osmeridae > Osmerus > Osmerus eperlanus. The sequence goes on along the minus strand of NW_026911051.1, from coordinate 22,165 downwards.
GAGAGACACTGTCTGAGGCAGGGGGAGTGGGGGTGTGTGTAGGTGTGCGTGTATATGTACTTGTGTTTTTGTGGTGTGTGTGTGTGACTCACATGAACAGTTTCCTCTCTGTGATGAACAGTTCTGCTGCTGATAGAGCGCTGAAGCACTGGTTGGTGGTGATGAAGAAAAGAGCCCCTATCCTGACACACACACACACGGACACACACACATGGACACACACACAAGTTGATTGAAGAGGTTTGAATACCTGTTCTGTTAGATCAACTCTGTACTAATAAAGTTGATTGAAGAGGTTTGAATACCTGTTCTGTTAGATCAACTCTGTACTAATAAAGTTGATTGAAGAGGTTTGAATGCCTGTTTTGTTAGATCAACTCTGTACTAATAAAGTTGATTGAAGAGGTTTAAATACCTGTTCTGTTAGATCAACTCTGTACTAATAAAGTTGATTGAAGAGGTTTGAATACCTGTTCTGTTAGATCAACTCTGTACTAATAAAGTTGATTGAAGAGGTTTGAATACCTGTTCTGTTAGATCAACTCTGTACTAATAAAGTTGATTGAAGAGGTTTGAATACCTGTTCTGTTAGATAAACTCTGTACTAATAAAGTTGATTGAAGAGGTTTGAATGCCTGTTTTGTTAGATCAACTCTGTACTAATAAAGTTGATTGAAGATGTTTAAATACCTGTTCTGTTAGATAAACTCTGTACTAATAAAGTTGATTGAAGAGGTTTGAATACCTGTTCTGTTAGATCAACTCTGTACTAATAAAGTTGATTGAAGAGGTTTGAATACCTGTTCTGTTAGATCAACTCTGTACTAATAAAGTTGATTGAAGAGGTTTGAATACCTGTTCTGTTAGATCAACTCTGTACTAATAAAGTTGATTGAAGAGGTTTGAATGCCTGTTTTGTTAGATCAACTCTGTACTAATAAAGTTGATTGAAGAGGTTTGATTACCTGTTCTGTTAGATCAACTCTGTACTAATAAAGTTGATTGAAGAGGTTTGAATACCTGTTCTGTTAGATCAACTCTGTACTAATAAAGTTGATTGAAGAGGTTTGAATACCTGTTCTGTTAGATCAACTCTGTACTAATAAAGTTGATTGAAGAGGTTTGAATACCTGTTCTGTTAGATCAACTCTGTACTAATAAAGTTGATTGAAGAGGTTTGAATACCTGTTCTGTTAGATCAACTCTGTACTAATAAAGTTGATTGAAGAGGTTTGAATACCTGTTCTGTTAGATCAACTCTGTACTAATAAAGTTGATTGAAGAGGTTTGAATGCCTGTTTTGTTAGATCAACTCTGTACTAATAAAATTGATTGAAGATGTTTAAATACCTGTTCTGTTAGATCAACTCTGTACTAATAAAGTTGATTGAAGAGGTTTGAATACCTGTTCTGTATGCCACTCTGGTCATCTGCAACCCCGAAGAAGATGGCTCCAACAATCAGAGCCAGGAACACTGTCACCCCGATCTGACACACACGCACACACACACACACACATACACACATGACCAAAGGGGTTAGTATGTGTGTTTTGGGGTAAATGACCAAAGAGGTTAGCATGTGTGTTTTGGATGAAATGACCAAAGGGGTTAGCATGTGTGTTTTGGATGAAATGACCAAATGGGATGAAATGACCAAAGGGGTTAGTATGTGTGTTTTGGATTAAATGACCAAAGGGGTTAGCATGTGTGTTTTGTGGTAAATGACCAAAGGGGTTATCATGTGTGTTTTGGATGAAATTACCAAAGGAGTTAGCGTGTGTGTTTTGGATGAAATGACCAAAGGGTTAGCATGTGTGTTTTGGATGAAATGACCAAAGGGGATGAAATGACCAAAGGGGTTAGTATGTGTGTTTTGGGGTAAATGACCAAAGGGGTTAGCATGTGTGTTTTGGATCAAATGACCAAAGGGGATTAAATGACCAAAGGGGTTAGTATGTGTGTTTTGGATGAAATGACCAAAGAGGTTAGCATGTGTGTTTTGGATGAAATGACCAAAGAGGATGAAATGACCAAAGGGGTTAGTATGTGTGTTTTGGGGTAAATGACCCAAGGGGTTAGCATGTGTGTTTTGGGGTAAATGACCAAAGGGGTTAGCATGTGTGTTTTGGATGAAATGACCAAAGGGGATGAAATGACCAAAGGGGTTAGTATGTGTGTTTTGTGGTAAATGACCAAAGGGGTAAGTATGTGTGTTTTGGGGTAAATGACCAAATGGGTTAGCATGTGTGTTTTGGGGTAAATGACCAAAGGGGTTAGCATGTGTGTTTTGTGGTAAATGACCAAAGGGGTTAGCATGTGTGTTTTGTGGTAAATGACCAAAGGGGTTAGCATGTGTGTTTTGTGGTAAATGACCAAAGGGGTTATCATGTGTGTTTTGGGGTAAATGACCAAAGGGGTTATCATGTGTGTTTTGGATGAAATGACCAAAGGGGTTAGCATGTGTGTTGTGGATGAAATGACCAAAGGGGTCACCCGCGTCAACGAAGAGCTAGCTTTTCTTTTGCGTAGTTGGTAGTGGTCACACAACCCCCCCTCCACACACACACACACACCTGAGCGAAAGAGGTCTGTGGGTTCAGCATGAGGTTCTTGAAGGTTCTCTTGAGGACCCATTTGAACTGGGTGGGGAAGGAGGTGTTGTAGGTGATGGTCCGGGAGGGGGGCTTGGTGGAGGCCTGCTTCCCCAGGACGATGCTCTCCAGCTGGGCCTTTGTCTCCCGGTAGTACTGGCAGCTCCGGTACTCCTGCACCAGGCGGTCCTCGATACCCTGCCTGGAGATGATCACCTCCTCTGGGTCCACCTCTGGAGGAGGAGAGGAGAGGGGAGGAGAGAGGGGGAGAGGGGAGTGGAGGGGAGAGGAGGGGGAGTAGAAATTAGTTAATTTACAGTTAAGAGCTCCTATTGGATGACATGACAGAACCCACCCCCCCACTTCCTGCTCCTGGACCAATCCCAGCTCACCATCTGCGTCCTTGCCGCTGTTCAGCGCCAGGGAAGTAGAATCCCCGTTGATCACATCCAGGAAGAAGTCTGCAGGGTTGTTGTGGGGCTCACAGATGTACCCTGGGAAATGTAGGCAGGATGTAAGCTCAAAGCAGATACACTATTACAGATTGGAAATACCATGGCACAGCATTGCACAGCATTGCACAACAGAGCATTGCATAGCATGACAGAGCAAGCCTAGTGTAGCCTAGCCTAGCCTAGCATAGCCTAGCCTAGCCTAGTGTAACTAAGCCTAGCCTAGCCTTGTGTAACCTAGCCTAGTGTAACCTAGCCTAGCCTAGCCTTGTGTAACCTAGCCTAGTCTAGTGTAACCTAACCTAGCGTACCGATGTCAGAGAAGTACGGCAGGGCGCTCTGCGCGGGGCCGTGGTACACCTGCTTGCCGCTGACCAGCAGAGTTAGACTGTCAAACAGCCGGTAGATGGAGTAGCGAGGCTGGTGGATGGACAGGATGATCGTTCGGCCGTGGTTACCCATCCTGGAGGGGGGAGGGAGGGAGGGAGGGGGGAGGGAGGGAGGGAGGGGGAGGAGGGAGTTAGGGAGGGAGGCTGACAGAAATCGAAGTGGAGGAAAGAGAGGGAGAGAGATGGAGGAGGAGGGATGGATGGAGGAGGAGGAGGGAGGAAGAGGGATGGAGGAGGATAGATGGAGGAGGGATGGAGGAGGAGGGATGGAGGAAGGATGGATGGAGGAGGGATGTAGGAGGAGGGATGGAGGAGGATAGATGGAGGAGGGATGGAGGAGGAGGAGGGATGGAGGAGGAGGAAGATAGATGGATGAGGGATGGAGGAGGAGGGACAACTGTACCCCCACCTCTTAAGCAGCAGCAGAACAGAGTTGGCGGTGCTGGCGTCCAGACCGGTGGTGGGCTCGTCCAGGAACAGCACGGACGGGTCCATGATCAGCTCCATACCGATGTTGGTCCTCTTCCTCTCCCCCCCTGAGATCCCCCTGATCAGCTGGGTCCCCACCTGGACACACACACACACACATGATAGTAACACACACACAAACGTTAGTAACACGCACATGCATTACGTACACACATTAGAAACAAACACAGATGTACGTAACACATACACACGGGTCCCTATGCCACACACACACACACGTTAGGGCCAGCGTACCCGTGAGTCGGCCACCTTGTTGAGTCCAAGCTGCAGGATGAGGCTGGACACCTTGTCCTGCTTCTCCTGCTGGGACACGGAGGAGGGCAGGCGCAGCGCCGCCGAGAACGCAAAGTTCTCCCTCACCGTCAGAGTCCCCATCACCACGTCATCCTGAGGGGGGGTGGGGGGGAATAAGGGTGTGTGTGTGTAGGTGTGTGTGTAGGTGTGTGTTGTGGTGTGTGTGTTTAGGGGTGTGTAGGGGAGTGTGTGTGTCACCTGCACAACGTATCCAGAGAGACATTTGAAGTTGGGTGGTTGAGGAGCTCCGTCTATCAGCACCTCCCCTGACAGACCTGAGGGGTCCTTACGCGCTGCCAGCACGTCCAGGAACCTGACATCATCACAACACCATCACCACAACACCATCACAACAACACCATCACAACACCATCACAACAACACCATCACAACACCATCACCACAACATCACCACAACACCATCACCACAACACCATCACCACAACATCACCACAACACCATCACCACAACATCACCACATCACCACAACACGGTTATATATTTTACAAATGTAAAATATATAAATATACAACACCATCACCACATCACCACAACACCATCACAACTATGGAAGCAAATCAGTGACATCATGTTTTGAATTTTAAAAGGCATTGAATACTTAATATTGAAAAGACCGAATTGTCATATGAATATATTTCAATGTAAAATAAAATTCAGGTTGCTCAAGTTCCAGCCTAAAAAAATGTATCTTAAAAATTGTCAAGCTTAAAATTTTCAAGCCCAAAAAATTTTAGCCTATCAAATTCGAGCCGAAAAATTTCTTGTTAAAAAAATTCAGATTATAACGTCCAGGAGACCAAGGATAAGTAGAGCTCGATTGCTCTACCTATCCTTGGTATCCTGGATGTTACAATCTGAATTTTTTGGTATCAGTACAGTAACTCAATTTCTTTTCTGTCAATTTTTTACTTTCACTTTTTACATAAATACCTGTAATTTCTACTTCTTACATTACATTTACATAAATCTGTATTTGGTTATATGATCAATATTATTTCTTCTTGTTGCACGCCTTTTTTCCAATTTCCTGGCTATCACGCACAACAAACATAAGCTAGTCTACGAAGCTACCATGGAGCAAGGCAGAAGGCAACCATTATTTTGAAGAAAAAAGTTTCTAAAGTTAAAACTTTTTTATATAAAAAGGTTAAACAGTACTTCACCTTACCAGTCTTTTTAAACATGAGTATCTGTACTTCTACTTGAGTGAAGGTTGTGTGTACTTTTGCCATCTGTTACCATGACCACAACATGAAGATGGAGGGGTACTCACGATGACTTTCCACTTCCTGTGGCGCCCAGGATGGCGTTGAGGCCTGGCTTCATGATCCCACTAAGAAACACACACACACACACACGCATTCACAGACACATAAGCACACATGCACACACACATACACCTATACACACGTGCACATACACATATACACACGTAGGCAGTCTTGTGAAAGCATGACACAGCACAACGAGAGGGAACTGAATCCACCGTCACACATCATGTAGCAATGACACACACCAGACACACACACACACACACCACACACACACACCAGACACACTTATACAAGACAGGGAGTTCACCCCTCACACACATCCTGTTAATCATTACACACACCAATCCTCAACAGCAGCCAAACAGAGGATCATCTCTATCCATAAACCAAACACACACACACACGTATGTCTACAGCCCATCCAGGTACAAACACACACACACACACACTTGAGCTGTTTAATGAGTTTATTCAGAGGTCAGAGGTCACTGATGGTACCTTCTGCACATGCTCAGTCTGCACCTTGACATTCCAGCCAGCTTACACAAGAATCTGTCTGTTTACACACACACAGTCACACACACACTTACTCTTCCTCGCACACACACACACACTCACACATCTTTCTCACAAAGACTGTTAATGAATGTTGGATGTCATTGTCTCAACTTGGCAGGGTTTTACAGTGTGTGTATGTGTGCATGTGTGTGTGTGTGTGTGAGTGCATGTGAGTGTGTGCGTGAGTGTGTGTGTGAGTGTGTCTGAGTGCATGTGAATGTGTGTGTGTGTGTGTCCTCTCCTGCTGGGGCCCTCAAACAGACAGTTCCTTCCTCTCATTCAAAAACTAATTTGAGGGACATTTGTGTATGTTCAGGTGCATATTTGTTGAGATGTGTGTGTGTGAGTGTGTGTGTGTGATGGTTCTTTCATCTTCATCATCTCTAGGTGGTCTTCCTGCTTTCTGCACGTGGAGCTGGCAACCTCCTCCTCTCTCCTCTCCTCTCCACTCCCAGCCCTCCTCTCTCTCTCCTCCTCTCTCTCTCCTCCTCTCTCTCTCCTCCTCTCTCCTCTCCCAGCCCTCCTCTCTCTCTCCTCCTCTCTCCTCTCTCCTCTCTCTCTCCTCTCCTCTCCCCTCCCAGCCCTCCTCTCTCTCCTCCTCTCTCCTCTCCTCTCCCAAACCTCCTCCTCTCTCCTCTCCTCTCTCTCCTCCTCTCTTCTCTCCCAGCCCTCCTCTCTCTCCTCCTCTCTCCCAACCCTGCACCTCATCTCTCTCCTCCTCTCCTCCTCTCTCTCGTCCTCCTACTTGTCCTCGTCACCTCTCCTCATCCTCCTCGCCCAATCACAGCAGACTTACAATGCCTTAATCGATAAGCAGCACTTAACTTGATCAATGACCCCACATCCTCACACACCCACACACACTCTTACTTGAGGTCTATGAGGATGTCCTTCTGGGTACTCTTCCTCTTCCAGAAGCAGCCGCTGCTCTGACGCACCTTGTAGTGGATGTTGTGGAAGCTGACCGTGGCTCCATGGCGCGGTTTAACGTTCACCTGCTGCCGCTGAGCCCCGTTACCCCCAGGAGCGCTCATCATCTGGAGGGCCGGTTCGGACATTCAGCTGCGGGTCGGAAGGGAGCGCAACGCATGGGCGGGGCTAGGACGCGTGGGCGGGGCTAGGACGCGTGGGCGGGGCTAGCACGCGCGGGCGGGGCTAGGACGCGTGGGCGGGGCTAGCACGCGTGGGCGGGGCTAGCACGCGTGGGCGGGGCTAGGACCGGTAATGAACTTGACTTGACTTTCTTGCTACCAGCTCGAACTTTGGATCTCTTAAAGCTTTTAAATATTTATCACCATGATGCTGAACTGTCTACTCAATACCACATGTAACAAAGTGACAGACAATTAGTGCATAGTAGACTATATAGAGTTTAGATGTGTACAGTTTTAACAGTATTTAGGTGGTCGGTGAAGAAACGGTCTGTGTTTACAAATTATATTCCAGAATGTTATACAAGTACTAACTGTATCACAAAGTAGGCCTAACCACTTTTTCCAGCAAGTCCCAGGGAACAAATCAGGGCAGAATTATGTAATTATCAAATTCCAGGGGAAACTCATGACTTGTAGAATCTGTTGTCATACAAAATCACTCAGGTCTACGGTCAATACCGTGAGCGATCGCGTGCGCGCTGCTAAAATTACTCTGTTAGTTTTCGGTGCATCGAAATCATCACTGACCTGGTGCTGACGGTGAGTAGTGACCGGTTATTTAAACAAAAACACGGGGTCCACAGCGGGGCCAGAAGAGGTCGGTCAGATGTCCGCGAGCGCGTCTCTTCTGTCAGTTGGGTCGCCCTAGTGTAACGTTATAGCGCGAGCTGTGTTGGATAAGACGGGAAGTAAGGAGGAGGGCAGAGTGCGTGTTTATGACCGGCAGCACGTGGACCGTCCCTGCACGGGAGTGATGGTGCTGTCTAGTAACACTCACAAACACCTGGTCATTATGACACAGCGCCGCAACAGACAATCTGCGTTATCTTAAGTGTGTGTGTATTACTCATGTTACCGATTAACCACGCCCCGCTCTTTCCCGTAGTGTCCCCTGACTACAGCTCGTTACAGTGGGCATACGGAACATGCTGGTGCGGTGTGCGCCTGCGTATCAAGTGGACCTCTCCGCTGATTGATCGATGACCGCAGACGGGGGGGTCTGGGATGGCGGTCATGTGTAGAAGCCGCCGCTAGAGGGCGCTGCGAGGTCTAATTAACAGAGCTGGAGACACAGAGAGGGAAGGGAGGGAGGAAGAGAGGGGTGGAGAGAGAGAGAGAGAGAGAGAGAGAGAGAGAGAGAGAGAGAGAGAGAGAGAGAGAGAGAGAGAGAGAGAGAGAGGGAGGGTGGAGAGAGAGAGAGAGAGAGAGAGCACATGTATGAAGTGTGTTGTTGTTTTGCCAGCTGACCTTAGAAAGACCTTAATGAGTGTGAAGACAGACGTCCTCTAGAGGACGCATTTACCCACAGCAACGTACAGAGCACATAGAAACAGCAGCAGAAGATCACATGTGCACAGTTCTAACAGTGTTTCAGTGAAGGAACGGTCTGTGCTGACCAGACACAACGCAGAGTAACTACTGTACATCTCAGCTACCTGCTCTGTTAAGTTACAGAATCCTAGGATGCAACATTAACATCTCAATCAGAGTCTCTGGCTAAAGAGGAACAACACAGTATGCATCAATACAAGACAGAATCATGTCCTATTCTCCACACACACACACACTGACACACACACACTGACACACACACTGACGCACAAACTTACACGTCTCTACCCACTGACGCACACACACACACACTAGCGCACACACACACACTGACACACACACACTGACGCACACACACACACTGACGCACATACAGCTGTCGTGGTAGCCCTACTCTTCTTACAGGGTTCTATTCTGAGTTCTGAACGAGTCTCCATCCTCATCCTCACCCTCACTCTCTCATCCTCACTCTCTCATCCTCACCAACCCCTCCTCCCCCCCTTAACCCTAATCGCCCCCCCATTTCCCTCTCTATTGTGGGTTAAGGAATTTGTGTTCAGGAACTGATTTTGGCAACAACTGAAAACACACACACACACTCTCAAACACACACACTCTCTCTCTCTCACACACACACTCTCTCTCTCACACACACTCTCTCTCTCTATCTCTCTCTCACACACACTCTCTCTCTCTCACACACACACTCTCTCTCTCACACACACTCTCTCTCTCTATCTCTCTCTCACACACACTCTCTCTCACACACACACAATGTATTGCCAAGTTTGCAGAACATCTCACACACACACACACACACTGGGTTCCTTCCAAGCAATGTGTTGCATAAGGCTGTTGAGGTATAATATCTGAGTACACACACACACATACACACACACGCATACACGAACACACGTACACACACACTCGCACTCGCACAGTGTGTAGCAGGGCCAGATATGCAGTAACCTCCTGCCTAAGCCTAAGTTCTCCAGTTCAGGTTGTAGACCTTCTGTAACCCCGATCCCAACCACCCTGCTACAACTAGCAGCTAGACCAAACAGGCTGGGCTGGGATGTTGAACCACCCTGCTACACCTAGCAGCTAGACCAAACAGGCTGGGTTGGGACGTTGAACCTGGAACCTTCTACAGGAAAACCAAAACATTACCATTAGACCAAGAGGGGCAGAGGGTTCAGAGGATGGACTGTTCAGGCAGAGAGGTCAGGAAACAGTGTTTCTAGAGGGCCGTTTATTTAACTCCACACACAGCAGAATCACATCCACATGAAAATTATTTAACTCAAACATTAATAACAGGTGGAAATCAACCAGTTATTACAACAATTATTATTACATTCTGTCATGTTTCTTTTAGATAGTTAGTTTTTAGAACCAGCTGAATGGTGTTGGGCTTTTAATATTTAACAAGTTTGATCCTGAACATATGATTAGGTCCTGCTTTTCTTGACAACGTCACTTTCAGTTCTGCGTGCAGGACCTTTACGTAGCTGACACATCCATCATATCGGAAAAAAAAGTCTGTAACGGCCGTCACTATATGTTGGTCACGTTGAATCTATTTTTAACTTCCCGACTCGTCACGAGCCGCGTTCGCATTGGCTGGCTAGGCGGTATGGCGTGACCACGGTCGTAACCAGGTCGGGTTGAACTTCAACAGCCGACTCGTGTACATTCTTTACAGACATTCAGAAGATTTAACAGCTCGAGCGCCAACAGAGGACCTGCAGTGCTAATATAGTTCCGTCCGTTTTAATACTATAGCTGTGCTTAAAGTGAAACTATACTCGCTAATGTCAGCCTCTTGATGTTGAACATTAACCATAGCGGTTAACTCGAGAAGAGGTTTGTTTGGGAGTTAAGTTACACTTAAAACCGTCCTGGACACAACAGCCTGTTAACATGGGTATTCACCAGAGTACAGCAATACTACACTTACATCATTATATACAGTTTGTACACAAATATGTACATTTTCACAAAATGTCAACACTTTGCAAACATGATATAAATATTCAATTTGTACACTGACAGCATGTGTTTGTGCATAATTGTGTGTGTGAGCATATCAAAGTGTGAGTGTATATGTAAGTGTGTGTGTGTATCTAAGTGTGTGTGTGTGTGTATCTAAGTGTGTGTGTGTGTATCTAAGTGTGTGCGTGTATCTAAGTGTGTGTGTGTGTGTATCTAAGTGTGTGTGTGTGTATCTAAGTGTGTGTGTATCTAAGTGTGTGTGTGTGTATCTAAGTGTGTGTGTGTATCTAAGTGTGTGTGTGTTCAGGCCCAGCGGCCACAGCTGGTGAAGGTGCGGCTGAGAGAGTAGCTGTGCATGGAGCTGTGCTGTTTGCCCCAGGAGCCCAGAGGGACCACCACGATGCTGCTGTTGTCCTCCGAGCCATACTGCAGTGCCTGACACATACACACCACACACACACAAGGGTCAGTATTCAGCTCCAGAACTAAATACGACATAATACTACTTCATACTACACAGCTGTAGGAAGTATTAGGGAGTATTATGTACTAGGTATTATTGGGTAGTATTGTGTAGTATTAGGTAGTACTCTACCTGCTGTGAGATGACCTGTGCCGCCTCGTGGGGGTCGTGGCACTGGTTGATGACATCACAGATCTCCTGGTCGGTGATCAGGAAGTTGATGCCGTCGGTGGTGAGGGCCAAGAAGGTGTCATGGTGATGCTGCACCTGGGGGGGGGGAGCAGGTATCATTACCTGGTTCTTCATCAGTACATTTTAATCTACAATCTGCGAAACTGACATTCTGATCATGTTCTGACACCTGACATGGGAGTCAGGTGGCTGAGTGGTGAGGGAGTCGGGCTAGTAATCCGAAGGTTGCCAGTTCGATTCCCGGTCATGCCAACTGACGTTGTGTCCTTGGGCAAGGCACTTCACCCTACTTGCCTCGGGGGAATGTCCCTGTACTTACTGTAAGTCGCTCTGGATAAGAGCATCTGCTAAATGACTAAATGTAAATGTAAATGTTCTAATCAGAGTTTCTGATCTGAGGCTGTGATCTGAGGTTGTACTCTGAGGCTGTGATCTGAGGCTGTGATCTGAGGTTGTACTCTGAGGCTGTGATCTGAGGTTGTACTCTGAGGCTGTGATCTGAGGTTGTACTCTGAGGCTGTGATCTGAGGTTCTGCGGGAGGAACCCACGTGTGTTCTGCGTGTGTCCGGCAGGGGGATGACCCCGCTGCTCCTCAGGTGGAAGTCCCCGATGCTTCGAGTCATCGCCAGACGCCCGTTAACGGTGGCCTGGCCCAGGCTGTTCCACGTAACCAGCCCCCCGCTCTGCCTGATCCTGCCCCCCCCCCCACACACACATACACATACACACACACACAGTTACAGACACACACACACACAGTTACACACCGCACACGCACACACACACAGTTACACACCATACACACACACACACAGTTACACACCATACACACGCACATCAAGACATTACAGGTGTGAACACAGGTATACATGATGTGCATTCACTGATGCAGCCATGCATCATTTTACGTGTGTGTGTGTATGAGTGTGTGTGTGTATGAGTGTGTGTGTATGTACCTCTCCTTTTCGTCCTTCCTGTCGGGGGTGTGGTCGTGTGTGAGCTTGAGGCCCCGCCCCTTCCTGCAGAGCAGCGCACGGCTGTCCCCAACGCTCCCCACAACCAGCTCCACCCCGTCACGCAGCACGGCAACCGTCGCCGTGGTACCCGCAGTCAGGGATGATGCTGAAGACAACAGGTTGGTTGTCAAACTTGTTTTAAAGAATAATGTGTGTGTTTGTGTTTGTGTGTGTGTGTGTCTCACCGTTGCCATAGTAACTGAGGTGCGTGTGCAGAGCCTTGTCCAGCTCCAGGAAAGTTTTGATCAACACTTTCTCCAAGTCATCCTCTTCCTCCAGACCATCTCTGCACACACACACACACCACACATGTTATCTTGGTGTCTGTGTTCGGATGTACTTGTGTGTCTCAGTAGGTGTGAGAGCTGAGACTGTCTCCAGGTGTGTGAGCGGTTAGGGTATCGGGCTAGTAATCAGAAGGTTGCCGGTTCGATTCCCGGCCGTGAAAAATGACGTTGTGTCCTTGGGCAAGGCACTTCACCCTACTTGCCTCGGGGGAATGTCCCTGTACTTACTATAAGTCGCTCTGGATAACAGCGTCTGCTAAATGACTAAATGTAAAAATGTGTCTCCAGGTGTGTGTGTACCTGAGGACTGCCTCCAGGTGTGTGTGTACCTGAGGACTGTTTCCAGGTGTGTGTGTACCTGAGGATTGCCTTCAGGTGTGTGTGTACCTGAGGACTGTTTCCAGGTGTGTGTGTACCTGAGGACTGCCTCCAGGTGTGTGTGTACCTGAGGACTGCCTCCAGGTGTGTGTGACAGTACTCGGCGGCGTGGTGTCCTCCGTGGCCGTCGAACACGGCAAAGTACAGCACGTTGTCATGGAGACGACCCATCAGGAGTCGGTCCTCGTTCTGCTTCCTCTGGCCGAGCACCGACGCTGTCCCCACCCTGGAGAGAGACACCTGCACACACACACACACTCATCATGCTGTCCCCACCCTGGAGAGAGACACCTGCACACACACACACTCATCTCTACTCCCTCTCTACTTCTCTACATGGGGATGGGTGTAACTAGTGTGTATGGTGAGTGTGTTTGTGTGTGTGTACCTGGGGGATGTCTGTGTGTGTGTATGGTGTGTGTGTGTACCTGGGGGATAGGCTTGCCGTAGCGGATGCTGGATGGCAGCAGGATGGGCTCGTCTATCCGGTTGTCCCAGATACCGAATGAGTCCCAGGTTGCCGGGCGACCACTGCCGTCGGGGTCGTACCTGACGCTGCTGCAGGACCGCACGGTCGCCGTGGCACCGCAGCGCCACGGCAATGAGGAGGCTGTTGCCATGGCATTGGCCTCAGAGAGTGAGCGAGCAGACAGGAGGGCGTGACGACACCTGCCCAGAAGGACCAGCACGGTCGATGACATCACTGGGGGAGGGGGGGGGGGCGGTCTGGGTGAGGAGGAGGGAGGGTTAGGGTCAGGAGGGAGAGTGAGGGTCAGGAGGGAGAGTTAGGGTCAGGAGGGAGAGTGAGGGTCAGGAGGGAGAGTGAGGGTCAGGAGGGAGGGAGAGTGAGGGTCAGGAGGGAGGGTGAGGGTCAGGAGGGAGAGTGAGGGTCAGGAGGGAGAGTGAGGGTCAGGAGGGAGGGAGAGTGAGGGTCAGGAGGGAGGGTGAGGGTCAGGAGGGAGGGTTAGGGTCAGGAGGGAGAGTGAGGGTCAGGAGGGAGGGTGAGGGTCAGGAGGGAGAGTGAGGGTCAGGAGGGAGAGTGAGGGTCAGGAGGGAGGGTGAGGGTCAGGAGGGAGGGTTAGGGTCAGGAGGGAGGGAGAGTGAGGGTCAGGAGGGAGAGTGAGGGTCAGGAGGGAGAGTGAGGGTCAGGAGGGAGGGAGGGTGAGGGTCAGGAGTGAGGGAGAGTGAGGGTCAGGAGGGAGAGTGAGGGTCAGGAGGGAGAGTGAGGGTCAGGAGGGAGGGAGGGTTAGGGTCAGGAGGGAGAGTGAGGGTCAGGAGGGAGGGTGAGGGTCAGGAGGGAGGGAGGGTGAGGGTCAGGAGGGAGAGTGAGGGTCAGGAGGGAGGGAGGGTTAGGGTCAGGAGGGAGAGTTAGGGTCAGGAGGGAGAGTGAGGGTCAGGAGGGAGAGTGAGGGTCAGGAGGGAGGGAGGGTTAGGGTCAGGAGGGAGGGTTAGGGTCAGGAGGGAGAGTGAGGGTCAGGAGGGAGGGAGGGTTAGGGTCAGGAGGGAGGGTTAGGGTCAGGAGGGAGAGTGAGGGTCAGGAGGGAGAGTGAGGGTCAGGAGGGAGAGTGAGGGTCAGGAGGGAGGGAGGGTGAGGGTCAGGAGGGAGGGAGAGTGAGGGTCAGGAGGGAGAGTGAGGGTCAGGAGGGAGGGAGGGTTAGGGTCAGGAGGGAGAGTGAGGGTCAGGAGGGAGGGTGAGGGTCAGGAGGGAGGGAGGGTGAGGGTCAGGAGGGAGAGTGAGGGTCAGGAGGGAGAGTGAGGGTCAGGAGGGAGGGAGGGTCAGGAGGGAGGGAGGGTTAGGGTCAGGAGGGAGGGTGAGGAGGAGGGAGGGTGAGGGTCAGGAGGGAGGGTGAGGGTCAGGAGGGAGAGTGTCTTGTCTATAGGTTCACTTGTACTCCTGGAGAAAGAACATTTGGTTTTATATCCAAAACACACACACATACACTCTACACTCTCTCATTCACACAGACTCTCTCTCTCTCTCTCTCACACACACACACACAGACTCTCTCTCTCACACACACACACACACACACACACACTCACTCACTCACTCACTCACACCGGAGAGAGGAGTAGGGAAAGGTTTGGAGAATAAATGAAGGAAAGAGAAAAATAAGAGAGATAGGGAGAGAGAGTGAGGCAGGAGAGAGGGAGAGAGAGATGGAGAGAGAGACAGGTGAAAGTATAATCCTTAAAAGATACTTTAGAATAATAAGGATTTACAGGTTGTCTCTCATCTCAATACATTGCTTCTCTCTCTCTACCTCTCTACCACTCTTTCTACCTCTCCACCTCTCTCTCTACCATTTGTCCACCGGTATGGAGACAGGATACTCCTGACCTATCTGCTATGTTGCATAAACACACACACATTGTTGCCTGTTACAACACTATCCCCCTTCACACACACACACTGACGCACACACACCTACACACACAGTTGACCATACTAGATATGGAAACAACAAAACGTCATAACTAGACCAAGTAGCTCTATGTTCACCCAGAAGGTATGCATTAGACGAAACCATGCACTGAACTATTTTAAACTTGGTGCGGTTTCATTCCACAACACGGAGTATGTCAGTTAGAAACTTCTGACCGACGGTTATCTGACACCATTCACGTTCAGCTTACCTTCATACCACAGTATCCGCTAACGTCCGGTGTTCTCGATCTTCTTCGGATAGATAGAGCTTGTCAGATCTTGGAACCAGCTTGCTTCTCACCAGCCAGACCAGTACAATCACGCCGCTTAGAAAGGGTTAGGGTTAGTGGAAACTGGGCTGATGGTATTTAAACATTTAGTTGACCGGCCAATCAGCCCCCAGTACACGGTACAAGTCCCCAGCCAATAGAAGGCGGGGTGTGGGTGCGTTACTGGAGGAATACCATTCTGGAGGAGACTCTCTCTCTTTCTCTCTCTCTCTCTTTCTCTCTCTCTTTCTCTCTCTCTCTCTCTCTCTCTCTCTCTCTCTCTCTCTCTCTCTCTCTCTCTCTCTCTCTCTCTCTCTCTCTCTCTGTCTCTCACTCTCTCTGTCTCCTCCTCTCACTCTCTCTCTCTCTCTCTCTCTCTGTCTCTCTCTGTCTCTCACTCTCTCTCTCTCTCTCTCCTCACTTTCTCTCTCTCTCTCTCTCTCTCTCTCTCTCTCTCTCTCTCTCTCTCTCTCTCTCTCTCTCTCTCTCTCTCTCTCTCTCTCTCTCTCTCTCTCTGTGTCTACCCTCCTCTCCTCACACACCTGAACGCTAGGGGGCAACATACATGTGGAACTGTGTGTGTGTGTGCGCCGGGTGTGTGTGTGCGCCCAGGGGTGTGTGTGCGCGTGTGCGCCCGGGGGTGTGTGTGTGCATGTGGTGCGCCCGGGGGTGTGTGTGCGTGCATCTGTGTTTCTGGAACAACAAAACATCTGCATGAGATGCCGTGAAGTGACTTTAATGTTTTCAATTATTAACAAAAAACAAGACCGCAGGAGATAGAGAAATGGGGAGAGAGAGAAGAGAGAGGGAGAGGAGGAGAGAGGGAGAGGAGAGAGAGAGAGGGAGGAGGAGAGAGGGAGAGGAGAGAGAGAGGGAGGAGGAGGAGAGAGGGAGAGGAGAGAGAGAGAAGAGGAGAGAGGGAGAGGAGGAGGGAGATGTAGGAGGAGAGAGAGAGGAGAGAGGGAGAGAGGAGAGAGGAAGAGAGAGAGGAGGAGGTAGGGAGAGGAGGAGAGAGGGAATTTGAACTCAGATTTCCATCTACCTTGAATACAAAAGTAGGACATGTTTTACCCTGGGCTCAGCTCTACATAAGACAGGGGGGGAGGGAGGGAGGTGAGGGAGGAAGAAATGTGATGAGATGAGAAATTATAAAGATTAACCTCTCTTTCTTCTCTCTCTCTCTACTCTATCTGTTGTCTCACCCTCTCTAGAAGCAAAGACTGATAGAGAGGGTGAGACCGCAGAGTAGAAAGAGAGAGAAGAGAGAGAGAGAGTAGAAAGAGAGGCAGGGTGAAAGGGGGAACCATTTTAGAAAGCATGATGCTCTGGTGCCCTGGTGCCCCCTACCTGCACCACAGAGGTACTGCACAGCAGTCAGGACTGGTGGGGAACCACACTACAGCCCCCCTCTGGGGGGGGAGGGGGGAGGAGAGGGGAAAGACAGGATGAGGAGAGAGAGGGGAGAGGGGGGAGGAGAGGAGGAAGACAGGATGAGGAGAGAGAGGGGAGAGGGGGGAGGAGAGGAGGAAGACAGGATGAGGAGAGAGAGGGGAGAGGGGGGAGGAGAGGAGGAAGACAGGATGAGGAGAGAGAGGGAGAGGGGGGAGGAGAGGAGGAAGACAGGATGAGGAGAGAGAGGGGAGAGGGGGGGAGGAGAGGAGGAAGACAGGATGAGGAGAGAGAGGGGAGAGGGGGGAGGAGAGGAGGAAGACAGGATGAGGAGAGAGAGGGGAGAGGGGGGAGGAGAGGAGGAAGACAGGATGAGGAGAGAGAGGGGAGAGGGGGGAGGAGAGGAGGAAGACAGGATGAGGAGGGAGAGGGGAGAGGGGGGAGGAGAGGAGGAAGACAGGATGAGGAGAGAGAGGGGAAAGGGGGGAGGAGAGGAGGAAGACAGGATGAGGAGAGAGAGGGGAGAGGGGGAGGAGAGGAGGAAGACAGGATGAGGAGAGAGAGGGGAGAGGGGGGAGGAGAGGAGGAAGACAGGATGAGGAGAGAGGGGAGAGGGGGGAGGAGAGGAGGAAGACAGGATGAGGAGAGAGAGGGGTGAGGGGGGAGGGGGGAGGAGAGGAGGAAGACAGGATGAGGAGAGAGAGGGGAGAGGGGGGAGGAGAGGAGAAGCAGGATGAGGAGAGAGAGGGGAGAGGGGGGAGGAGAGGAGGAAGACAGGATGAGGAGAGAGGGGAGAGAGGGGGGAGGAGAGGAGGAAGACAGGATGAGGAGAGAGAGGGGAGAGGGGGGAGGGGGGAGGAGAGGAGGAAGACAGGATGAGGAGAGAGAGGGGAGAGGGGGGAGGAGAGGAGGAAGACAGGATGAGGAGAGAGAGGGAGAGGGGGGAGGAGAGGAGGAAGACAGGATGAGGAGAGAGGGGAGAGGGGGGAGGAGAGGAGGAAGACAGGATGAGGAGGAGAGGAGAGGGGGGAGGAGAGGAGGAAGACAGGATGAGGAGAGAGGGGAGAGGGGGAGGAGAGGAGGAAGACAGGATGAGGAGAGAGAGGGGAGAGGGGGGAGGGGGGAGGAGAGGAGGAAGACAGGATGAGGAGAGAGAGGGGAGAGGGGGGAGGAGAGGAGGAAGACAGGATGAGGAGAGAGAGGGGAGAGGGGGGAGGAGAGGAGGAAGACAGGATGAGGAGAGAGGGGAGAGGGGGGAGGAGAGGAGGAAGACAGGATGAGGAGAGAGAGGGGAGAGGGGGGAGGGGGGGAGGAGGAGGAGAAGACAGGATGAGGAGAGAGAGGGGAGAGGGGGGAGGAGAGGAGGAAGACAGGATGAGGAGAGAGAGGGGAGAGGGGGGAGGAGAGGAGGAAGACAGGATGAGAGAGAGGGGAGAGGGGGGAGGAGAGGGAGGAAGACAGGATGAGGAGGGAGAGGAGAGGGGGGAGGAGAGGAGGAAGACAGGATGAGGAGAGAGGGGAGAGGGGGGAGGAGGAAGACAGGATGAGGAGAGAGGGGAGAGGGGGGAGGAGTGTTACACACACATCTCTGTCATGACAAGACTTCCAGCAGCTTGGAGGCATCACACACACGCACGTGCGCGCACGCGCACACACACACACGCGCACACGCACACACACACACACAAACACACACACGCGCACACACGCACATGCACTCACACTCATATGCTCCGCACACACACACCCTTTCACATTAAGTGCCTGAAAGCTTTGTGGGGTAGATCAAATATTAACCAACAAAAAGGAGAGGAGAAAGGGATGGATGGGTGAGTGTGTTGGTAATATAGTGAGAAGTGAGAGGCTACAAGGTTGTCAACAAACCAGTTAAATCTATGTGAATATACACATCCATACAAAGCTACTTCACCTAGAACAGTGTTCCTGTTACAGCTCTAGAACAGTGTTCCTGTTACAGCTCTAGAACAGTGTTCCTGTTACAGCTCTAGAACAGTGTTCCTGTTACAGTTCTTAAACAGTGTTACAATTACAGGCGTAGAATATTCTAGAAGTTTTCTAGCAGTACAAATACAAGTTCTGTACATTCAAGAACAATGCTTTAGCTAAAGGTTTGTTTGAATTCCTGCTTTGATGTATTGTGTGAGTCAGTGCATGTGAGTTCACATTTTTTTTCTAAAGATACAAATGTGACAGTGTATGTTCTAGAACTCCAAGGAGTGACGCGTGTGTTCTAGAACTCCAAGGAGTGAAGTGTGTGTTCTAGAACTCCAAGGAGTGAAGTGTGTGTTCTAGAACTCCAAGGAGTGAAGTGTGTGTTCTAGAACTCCAAGGAGTGAAGTGTGTGTTCTAGAACTCCAAGGAGTGACGCGTGTGTTCTAGAACTCCAAGGAGTGAAGTGTGTGTTCTAGAACTCCAAGGAGTGAAGTGTGTGTTCTAGAACTCCAAGGAGTGAAGTGTGTGTTCTAGAACTCCAGTGTGTGAGAGCTCTAAGTGAGTGAGACTTCTCGAAGGTCTGGGTTCTGGGTCCTCGGTCAGGCGGACACAGACGTTCTCCTGCAGCAGGGACGGAACACGCGGCGGAACACGTTCCTCCTCCTCCTCCTCCTCTTCTTCCTCCGGCCGGCTGAGGACTCGGAGGAGACGGACTTGCGCAGCGTGCGGATGCGGTGCTCCTGTTCCCGGATGCGGCTCTGCAGGTGGGACTGGATGGCCCCGCCCAAAGACTCCAGGTCCACACACGCCCCGTACACCTCCCACGTCATACCCTGCTCATCCCACACCACCTCCTGCACCTCCTCCTTCTGCTCCTCCTCCTCCTGCTCCTCCTTCTCTCCACCCTGACGGTTTGGCCTCAGTAGCTCTTGAGTCACCTCCTTAGTAACGCCCCGGGTAGTCTCTCTCTTGATTGGCTGCTGTTTGTGGTTCCTGACCTCTGATTGGCTGCACAGCTCGATGTCTATCTGACAGACGTGCTGGAAAGGAGGCTGGCCAATAGGAACACAGATCAGGGGTGGGCTGAAAGCCTTGTCTCCAGTCCCCGTCTCCTGATTGGAGGACAGGCTTGAGTGACAGCTTGGAAGGCCAGTGAGAGCAGAGTGGGCTGCAGTTGCGGAAGCCCATTGGCCAGGGTGTGTGAGGCTGTGTGTGTGTCTGGCTCTAGGAGGAGAGGGCCTGTGTTGGTCTCCCTGTCACACACCTCCACGCTGGCCTGCACCCCCACCTCCGTCCCCCTCCCCCCCCAGGCAGGGGCCTCTCTCTCTGGGCTGGTCATGGTGCCGGTCTCCCTGCTCGTCCTGGATTTCCCTGGAGGCCTCTCCTCGTCACGCTTCTCGCTCTCTCCTCCGTTGCCCTTGACAACGCTGTGCCGCCGGTGGCGATGGCATTTATGTCTCCCTGGCGACCGGGTGTCTCAGCGGGGGGTCGCGTTCCTCCGATCTCCCGCTCCCCTCGGCACTCTGGGATGCCGTCGGTCCGCCAGCCCCGCCCACAGACGCGCACATCCGAGGAGGCAGCCATCTTTGATTCCGAGCCGGCGGCCATCTTTGATTCTGAGCTAGAAGCTTTTTCCGGAATGATCCCCGTGGTCGTCACCGGGGTTGGCGTTGCTGTGGAGACCGGGCTGGAGGTTTCAGACGGGGTATTCTGGGATGCGGCCTCAGTCCCTCTCATGGTGACGGCCACGGGGGTCCTGCGCTTGGGGCTGGAGGAGGTGAGGGGGAGGGGGGTCTGCCCGCACCCCCCCTCCACCTGAGAAAGGGGACCCACATCCTTTTGTGTGTGTGTTTTGGGACTAAGGGCAGAATGTGTGTGTGTTTTGGGACTAAGGGCAGAATGTGTGTGTGTTTTGGGACTAAGGGCAGAATGTGTGTGTGTTTTGGGACTAAGGGCAGAATGTGTGTGTGTTTTGGGACTAAGGGCAGAATGTGTGTGTGTTTTGGGGCTAAGGGCAGAATGTGTGTGTGTTTTGGGGCTAAGGGCAGAATGTGTGTGTGTTTTGGGGCTTGTGGCAGAGTGTGTGTGTGTTTTGGAGCTTGTGGCAGAGTGTGTGTGTATTTTGGGCTAAGGGCAGTGTGTGTGTGTGTTTTGGGACTTGTGGCAGAGTGTGTGTGTGTTTTGGGCTTGTGGCAGTGTGTGTGTGTGTTTTGGGGCTAAGGGCAGAATGTGTGTGTGTTTTGGGGCTTGTCCCCCAGAGTCTGTGTGTGTTTTGGGGCTTGTGGCAGAGTGTGTGTGTGTTTTGGGAGACAGGAGTGTGTGTTCTCTGGCCTTAAGGGAGCAAGCTAACGCAGGGATCCTGGTCTTCCTCTTCGATGCTTCCATGGCAACGCCCGGTTTCCCCCGCCCCTCACAGGAAGTGACGCCGCCGTTGGGCTTCCTGGTATCCGTGGTAACCTGAGGGTCACAGGGGGTCAGCGGAAGCCTGAGGTTCAGGCTGAGACCAGCCTCTGCCCCTGAGCTGCTGTTGCCATGGGCATCGACTCGGACCGAGAGCCCGTCCACTCCCACGGCGGGCGACACCCCCTTAGCAACCTCCGGCGGGGTTTCCATGGTAATGATCGTGTCCCCAGAGTTCTAGAACCGCCAAGCGAGACAGCTGATTGGTGGATTGGCTGAGGTTGGCCTCAGTCATTGGTCCTAAGACAAGAACACTGACAGGAACAGGATATAGAGTGGACTGATTACACTCTAGAACCATCGACTAAACATGTCCTTGAAGACACGTGCACATTTTTATACACACATTCACACACAGACATAGACACATTCTAATACACACATTCACACACATACACATACACACACACCCTATGCTGTGAGAAGATGCATGATTGTAAGTACCACTCCTCCCTCCTCCACCACTCCCTCCTCACCACTCCTCCTCACCACTCCTCCTCACCATCCTCCTCACCATCCTCCTCACCACTCCTCCTCACCACTCCTCCTCTCCACTCTCCTCTCCACTCCTCCTCTCCACTCCTCCTCACCACTCCTCCTCACCACTCCTCCTCTCCACTCCTCCTCACCACTCCTCCTCTCCACTCCTCCTCACCACTCCTCCTCTCCAGCTTTCCCTGACGAATCTGAAGACTACCAACAGCAAACACAGAATAACCTGAAATATACATTTTCCCAAGGCAAGCGCCTCTCCTCCTCTCGTCCCCTCCTCTCCTCC
>NW_026911050.1:0-39685 GCF_963692335.1 Osmerus eperlanus | reverse complement strand
CACACACACTCGGGAAGCGCCGCTGTCACTAACCGCTGCTGGCATCACACACACACACGCACCAATGTACACACACACACACAACGCAAACCCAGGAGCCATATCACTCTCACCCCTCTCCACCTCACTCCCTCCGTCCATCCCTCCCTCCCTCCTTCCTTCAGGCTGCATTTTCCTTTCCTCTTTTCTTTCCCTCGTTATCATAATCACATGGGACAAGCCCCTAGGGACGCCTCCCACCCCCCCCCTCCCCCCCGGCACTGTAATGTTGTATTCTGTTTGACTGTCTTTTCTTTACCACTTCACGCTTTCTGTTTCATCTCTTCAATCATGGATTGGTCTGAGTGTGTGCGTGAGTGAGTGGCAGCAGTTAGAAGACTGCCTCTAAGGCACCTCAATCACAACCCCTTCTTCATGTGGTAACATCTGTATCTCCACCAATACGCCGCTAGAACCCCCCCATCAACAACCCTCCTCCTCCCCTCATCCCCTCGCCCAGCTCCAAAGTGCACAGGGACACATTTGTCAGACATAATAAGTTGATTTGGTATTCCCACACCCTTACAGGGAAGCCAAAACGGATGTGTTATCTGTAATTCAACCCCACCAGGGGTTAGAGCAGTTAGGGTTGTTAGGGTTCAGGTTAGAGTTAAGCTTAGGGTTGGAAGGGTTCAAATCAGTCCGGATCAGGGTCTGGGTAAGAGGGGCAGGGTAGGGGTTGTGGTTGGAGTGAGAGGTTTCAGGTCTTACCTGTAGCGCCAGGTGCGTCCATCTGTCCACTGTGACCCGGCCGCGGGTGGCGGAAACTCACCCACAGCGAGTGGCCGCTGGATTGACCGCTGATTGGCCCGTGGGGTTGACCGCTAGTTTGATCGTCGGTCTGACCGCTGTGAGGTTGACCGTACCGCAAGTTGACCGCAGACTCAGAAACGGTCAGGAGGAACACAAGCTGGTCCTCGGAACTCTTCTCGATCACAGTCCTGAGAGAGGAGCAGACAGCCAGGTCACACACACACGGACAGGTACACACACACACACATACGCACGGGCACACACCCTGCCCTACCTGGACATACAGTGGCAGGGTATGAGTCTATGTGTTTGAGTGTATGAGTCGCCACAGAGAGGACAGAGGGAGCCAGGCCTGAGAGTGGCCTTCAGCAGAGACATCCCCTGACATTTACACCTGCTGTAACACGTGTAATATCCAGCCTGTAATATCCATATTTTAAATGGGTGTGTGTGTGTGCCGCAGACAGGAGCTAAGGGAGCACACCCCCACGCTCCCCTCGTCATATTAAAACACCCTCAATGACATTTTATGAGAAACTGTGGGTTTTTATGAACACAGGCCAACACACCCAATAAATCACTTGTGTGTGTGTGTGTGTGTGTGTGTGTGTGTGTGCGTGTGAGAGACAGAGAGGAGTATCAGTGGAGAAAGAAAAAGAAACAGAGACAAAAATACAATAAGAGAGGATTAGAAAGGTGTGTGTGTCTAGTCTGAGTGAGAGAAAGAAAGAGAGAGAAAAAGAATGTGTGTGTGTGTGTGTGTGTGTGTGTGTGTGTGTGTGTGTGTGTGCCTTCTCCTATTGTCTACGTGGACTGAGGGGAGAACATGTTCTAATGTAACAAGATCCATGGGCCAGCATGCTTGCTAGCATTAAGGAGAAGATAATAATCTCCCGTTAAGAGATGCATGTACCTTCATACCATTAAACTGGATCCTTTCAGGAGATATCTCTTCAGCTCAACACCTTCTTGACTGAACACCATTTGAAGATACTCTTAACTAAAACACTAAGTGATACTTTCTCAGGTTAATTCACAATGTGTAGTATGTATTGGAAACAAACCCTCTCTAACATGACAAGAGAACCTCTCCACACTATTGAAATGGTCCCCCGGTCGTATGACTGGTTACATAACTCCACTATGAAACCTGAGGAAGCCTACTGAAACAACTGAGACACACTACATGGTTTTCAAAGTGGGACCTTCCAGCATCAAGCCCTGAGCCCCCACCCCTGCCTAGGCCCCCAGCCCCCCAGCCTCATAGGACCCCAGCCTCCAGGACAACCACTTTCCAAGTCTTCCAACCTCCAATCCACCTGTCATTCAAGCCATCCTGCTCCCCAATCCTCCAGCCCCCAACCCCCAGCATTATAGGACCCCAGCCCCCTAACCTCCCCCAACCCTTCAGCCTCCCAAGCCCACTAGGCCATCAGTCTGCCAGCCTCCAGCCCCTTAACTCCCAGTCTCTCTGTCACTGCTCTCTTGTTGTGTTTCAGGCTGAAAGGAGCTGGTTACAGGACTCCCCCTCTCCAGGACACCCGTTTCTCCTCATCCTTTCATCTCCTCTCCTCTCCTCTATCACTTCCTAGGTACAGGGAACAAAGTGGTCTTTGAGCTGGGATCTCTGCCTCTCTGTGCTCTGGACAAACACACAGGCAATCTTACCCTCACTCATCTAAACAGCCACAGCTGCTGACGCTGTCAACACACATGCGTGCACACACACACACACATCCACACAGAGTGAGTATCTTGTAGGTGGGTGAGAGGAGGGGGGTCAACAAATCTATCAAATTCCCGCAGAATGTTTATTAAATTGTATGAACAGCAATCTCAAGGGCCCAGGCTTTTAGACAGCACACACAGAAACACGCAAACACACACAGATTCCTGACATCACTAGAGAAGAGAAAGGATGCTAGTACACCAGTCCACTTAGTGTAGGAATTCAGACATATAACTGACCTATCACAGTCCAGCAGACCAACATAGCTCTCTTAATCACTCTACCGAAATATTTCCAGTGTATGATCATCAGGCTAGTGTGAGAGTTAGAAAGTGTGTGTGTGTGAGAGGGGTTCAGAGAGAGACAAAGAGGAGAGGAAGAGAGAAAGAGAGAGAGGTTTGTTTTGAGTGTAAGAGAGGTAGAGGGAGAGAGGAGGAGGGGTAAGGAGAGAGGAAGAGAGAGGTGAGGAGAGGAAGAGAGGTAAGGAGAGAGGAAGAGAGAGGTGAGGAGAGGAAGAGAAGGTAAGGAGAGAGGAAGAGAGAGGTGAGGAAAGAGGAAGAGAGGTGAGGAGAGAGGCAGAGAGATAAGGAGAGGAGAGAGGAAGAGAGGTGAGGAGAGACGGGCAGAAAGGAGAGGAGTGAGGCCTTTTATCTAGCCTCTTTGATGACAGCGGCTAAAATTGGTCGCAACAAAGACCAGCAGATGTAAACAAAACAAAACACAGTGCGAGGTAAGATAAAGGATTTAGTGAAACAACAACACAATCATCTCTTCACTTCCTCCTACACTCAAGGTCAAGCAGGGTCAGCAGGCAAGCTCTCTGTCCTCTCACACACCTGTGTGGTTGTGGTTTAGGAACACAAAACACTCACATATCTCATTCTCTATATAACACAGCTGGAGTGTGGGACTGCAGTTGTGTAGCTCCCCTGGAACAGGTCCTGAGTAAAACCTACTTCTAAACACCCTACTAAAACAAACTTTTAGTAAAAAACAGTACACATTGCCGCTGCTCTTTATTCCCGGGGTGTGGATAACGAAAGACATCTGAATTTGGACTGGGAGGAGCTTTTCAATCTATCCGATAGCTGGCAGGGAGTAGCAGTTAGCGTGATTGAGACAGTGCGAGGCCTGAAGAAGACACCTGATAGGTGTTGTGGTAACCCAACACACACATAAACACACATGCACACTCCGGTTTCAGCACTCTCACTTGGCTGAATCATATGGTGTCTAAGATTACGCTGGTCCACCATGTTCTAGGGCCATGTCGACCTGTCAGTCATGCTGGATTACAGCTATGGATAATGCAAAGGTCCTTATCAGATAATAGTCATTGTTCGTCAATGTTTCAACGCCTCGGCACAGATATTCATGTGAAGCAGCACACGAAATGCAGTAGACTGGGTGATCGTTATTAAAACACTTATCTAATATACAGTCATATGATATAATACTGCAATCATATTATAGACTAAAGTGGTTATTGGATTAGAGA
Organism: Osmerus eperlanus; assembly: GCF_963692335.1. Taxonomy (NCBI): domain Eukaryota; kingdom Metazoa; phylum Chordata; class Actinopteri; order Osmeriformes; family Osmeridae; genus Osmerus; species Osmerus eperlanus. The sequence continues at coordinate 35,666 of NW_026911050.1, read as the reverse complement.
TTACAGATTACAGAGAAGAAGGAGAAGAAGAAGAGGAAAGGAGTTGATGACTCACATCTCTCCAGCAGCTTCTGGTTTGATCCAGACGGTCAGGGTGAGTTTGCCCCAGCGGCCCCAGACTCTGAGGAGGGGGCAAGGCCACGCAGCCTCCCTGGAGGTCCCTGAATATCACACTCCCAGATCCCTCCTCCTCCTCTGCCGCCCCGGGGCGTGGGGCCGCCCGTCCCCGCCACGCAGGGGCCCCAATGGGGGGGCAGGAGGAGGGGTGCGTGGGGCGGGGCAGTGGAGCGGTAGGGGCAGTCCTGGACGCATAAGGCCTGGGTGCAGGGTAGCGGGTCTGGGGGGGAGGCAGAGGGGGAGGAGGGGGGAGGCGGAGGAGGTGGAGAGAGGGAGGCAGTAGGCAGTTGGCTCGGGCAGTCCGCAGGTGGCACGAGGTGGGGAGGTGAAGACGGGTTTGTGGACGGCGATGTTCTCCAGACGGGGGAAGTGACCCTGGGGGCTGGCGAGGGGCAGGACCACAACAAGGACCAGGATGGAGAGCCAAGGAAGCACCCTCCCTCCTCCCCTCTCCTTTCTCATCCCTCGTTCCTCTCCCTCCCTTCTCTCCTCCCCCTCTTCTTCCGGACCGGTCCAACAGACTCCTCTTTCTTCTCTGCCTCCCCCTGCCTCGGTTTCTTTCCTGCGTTCCCGTCTCTCCTCTGCTCTCCTGCCTCTGACCCCTGGTCCCCATCCACCCCCTCCTCCTCCGACTCCCCCTCTCTCCGTCCAGCCCAGCTCGGCCAAGATGACCCAGAAGCTTCTGGAAGCGGGCTCGCTGAATAAGTGATGATGGTCATGGTTTGGGAGGTGGCATTTCACAGGCCAGTGCCTTGGGTAAGGCAGCACAGCTTAGCAGTCAGCGGTCACACACACACACACGCAGGGTGTGACGGACACACACACACACACACAGGGGACGATGGTCACACACACACATGCAGGGAAGGCCAAAGCCTGCACATAATAGCTAGGATTTCAGCCCAGGACAGACCTGTAGAGAATAAGAGTAGGATGGGTAGTGTAAGATATAGAGAGATAGAGAGAGAAATTAATAGAAAGAAGAGGATAGCAGAGACAAGTGAGCAAGAGAGAGAGACCAAAAGAGGGATGAATAGAGAAAGAGAAGAAAGAGAGAGAGAGAGAGAGAGAGAGAGAGAGAGAGAGAGAGAGAGAGAGAGAGGAGAGAGAGAGAGAGAGAGAGAGAGAGAGAGAGAGAGAGAGAGAGAGAGTGGAGAGGAAAGAGAGGAAAAGACGAGAGAACGAGTCAGACACCAAATAAATGGCAGGTGTAAATGCCATGCAGGCTATTCTGTGCCCAAGGCTATCATGTTAGCTCTGATGGAAGCTAAGCTTAGGTGATGAGGTACATTTCTTTCCTGCTCGATTTAGAATTGAACCAAAACATGTCATTTTGCTGTGGTATCCGTAAGATTGACAGGTTGGTCTGAAATAATTTCGCCAGGCGTTTTGTGGGGGGAATTGAGGCTTACGCAAAGCATCGCTTCCATAGGGTCCTGCAATCCAGTGTTACAAAGTAGGCCTTTCCTTCCGAAAAACACACAGTTCAATACGGTCAGCTGGACCTGCGTCAGTCTGTGATAACCGATTCAATATTAGGTAACACTAAATATGTAAATGTCACACCATCATCGCTGGAGAAGTAATAGAAGTAGACCGATTCACCCCTGTGCAACCTGCTCTCCCCGCCTGCCGACTGAGAACATCAACATTCAACACGTTGCTGTCTAAATATTTTGGCCGCATCTTAATACACACGCTCTAAGCCACTCATGTTTTGCTGTACAAGAGGATATGTTTACAATTAACACATATTTGATACTATGAAGTACTTCATAGCGTGTGTCTAATAACATTATATTCGTATATTTGTATTATCATTAAACGCGGTGTATCCCTCTTACCTCAGCATGTTCGCAGACACTGCCCTTGCGCAAAGTAGATTACAGCGCTCAGCCATCTGGCCAGCGCTCGAGACACACGGAACAAAGTAACGACGATGAACTTGAAAGCGCAGAAGTCAATATTAAACGAAAAATTGTATGTTCTCAGACAGTAACATACTACTCCAACATCCCTGTTTGATACCTGTAACACAGCCCAAATACACACGGCATATGTGTATCTGTATAATTACCCCCCTCCGTGGCTCGCAGAGATGACGAGGATTCGATTACCCCCCCTTCGCGAGTGCGCCTGGCCAACAAGTGGCTCTCATGGCTCAAGCAGGAACGCTTCCCCGGGTCGCTAGGCAACCCTGTGCTGGACAGTGTCCTGCATTCACTCAGGTGTGGATCGCCTGTTCCTCAAGGAGACATAGGCTCTGTGGATTATTTATGAGAAATACATTTAGGCTTAAAAAATAGCAAGTAAATAAACCCCAACACATCTGAGGTTTAGGTATTTATTGATTATAGATTAGATAGCGTGTGGGTTTTTGATTTGATGTGGTGGTGAGGTGTGACAACCTCTCCATAGATCCGACAGAGTAGAATAACAGACTCAAAGAAAGACTAAGTTGTGTAGACTATGATATAAAATAATTGCATTCCGAAAGTGAAGAGTAAAACCGAATGACGACAGACATAGCCTATATCGACAACGTAGAACGCATATAATCGACTAGCCTACAGGCCTGGAAGGATAGAAAGAATAAAGTAGCTATAGATGCTGAATGAATCAATGGAAGTGGTAAGCTAATTAGGCCTACTGTAAGGACATTGCGATTTGCATGTCTTCCCTAAACGAACATAAATAGTGGTTATTTAATATTTTTGTTGCTTTTAAACAGTCACTAATGGAAACGAAATCCGCTCAGGCCGTGATCATTCTCTAACGTTCCTCGGGGCGGTAGCCCGCGGTAGCTAATACACGGAGAAAATACATCGCCTTCTCACACCGCAACATGGAAAGCGGTATTGACACTGCCAAAGCCTATGCATTCAAATTATGTAAACACATCAAAAATGCCCCTTATATTTTCCAGACAAGTTTGTTATCAGCTAATCGCGTTTGAACAGCTGCAATTGCTTTGGTGAACAAAGACAGTCTAACTACGTTTTAATTAAGTGCTCTTAATGACCTTAAGAAGATTACTGCACTTGGCTAATAATCAATACCGTGCAGAGTGGAGCAGGAGGCGGCTAGGGGCTCAGCCCGGGGGTGGGGGAGCAGGGAAAAGGAGGGACGGGGAAGGGGGGCATTAGACAGAGAGAAGGAATAATATGGAAAGAAGGGTTGACTTGGAGGAAGGGAGCCATAGAGGAAGAAAGATAGAGAACGAGGGAAGGATATAAGGAGGAAGGGGGGTTAGCACAGACAGAAGAAAGGACGGAAACAGAGAGAAAGATAAGGAAGAAGGAGGGGGAAACGAGCAAGAGAGGAGACTGTCAGTAGGGTGGCGGGTGAGGACAAGGTGGGAGGGGGAATACAAGGTGATGGAGAGAAGAGAGAGAGGGAGGAAAAGAAGGAGGCCTCCACCCACAACTAACATGTTGCTATTCCATCCCTCATCCCTAGAACCACCACACCTCCATCCTCCCTCCTTCTACTCATTTATATTTTCTTAAATGTACTTTATTTTTGTACTTTATTGTAAGTTTTCCCATTCCTTTTCTGTAAAATGAACCACAAAGTAAGGACATCAATTAATATGAAGTATAATTGCTCCCATAGACAGTGTATTCTCAATTTATTCCACATAAAATATCTATGCTTTTCTTTTTTTTCATTCTCGGACTGAAATCCTTGAATCAGCACATTAACATTGACTCATTTGCTAAATTAAATTACATGGGACTATCTGACTCATATGCAACTAAATTGTGTTTGCATATATACGGTTCCTTTACACTAATATTGTAATGTAGGCTTAATGTAACCCATCCTTCCTGTCTTCTTAGGATGGCATGAATATGTATGACCATCATTTGCGAGATGCTGATTAAAAAGAGGGGAATAAATTGATGGTTTCTTTTTTTAAATTCATGCTAACTAAATGATATGAAGATATGAAATGTTATATATGCCGGTACTGTTGCTTGATAGTGTTGAACTGAATTAAACAGGTTTTAATTCGGCTGCCATTCATCTCTTAAGACTTCTGTATGTCTCGGCATGCCTGAGTGTGTGTGTTTCTGCCTGTCTGGTTCTGTGTGTTTATGTGCATGTGTGTGCCTGTCTGTCTGCATGTGTTCATGTGTGTGTTTGTCTGCCTTTCTGCTTGCTTTCCTCCTCTCACACAAACACACACACACACACATATGTATTATGAGTAGAGAATGAGATTTGTAAATAAGTCCCTGACAGCCTAGTCCCATAATAATTAGCGAAGTAGCCTACATATGATAATAAAGTAACAAGTGATGTCACAATTCTCAGATGCTTAAACAGAAGAGACCTGTTGTTTTGACAGAAAGAAAGAAAATCAAGCAAAGAAAAAAATTCAAAAGTAAGAAAGAACAACACAGGGTTAGAGGAAAAGAGAGGAGCATAAGAGATAGAAAGAGACAGACATTGGGACCTTTCATAGCAGCAGCAGCTATGAGGTTCTATGGCTGTTAAAGTGCCACTAATTCACCAGAGAATGACACACCAAACTATTTATAAAAGAGCACTAGCTAAATGAATGGACCATCATCGGACTGAGAGTAAAACATTTAAGTGCAAATAAACGCTAGCGGGTGACCCTCTTATGCTCACTAACTCAGCCCTGACGTGCTGTCCACTTTACACCTACCTGGGATGAAGGGATGGAGGGAGGGAGGAAGCGATGGAGTAATAGGGGTGTATAGGAGCGATGTGGAGGGAAGGTTTGATGGAGGGATGGAGGGAAGGAGTCTAAGGGGTATATGGGAGAGGGATACAGGGATGGAGGAAGGCGGGAGTGAGAGAGCTATATGGTGAGATAGATGGAGTAGGCTTGGAGGCCAAAGACCATTAATTAGCTCTGAGTGATCTACTAGTTAACATCTCAGAGTTAAGAGCATCTCTGATCTGCAGAAGGCTCTTCCCTGAGTGAGGACAAACTATTAAGCACTTGCAGGGATGGAGGGATGGGGGTTATAAAGAAAGGAGGGAAATAATGGTGGCGTGGGGGGGGGGACTGCTGTAGGTATGAAAGAGTGAGGCTGTAAGAGATGGAAGACATACTCTCAAAATATGCTGCACAATTAAGAAGTACCAGCTACATCCCGACAAGTCTAGAATTTCATTTTTCCCTTCCAAGTATTTGCGTGTGTATGCATGCGTGTGTGTGTGTCTGCATGCGTGAGGCGTGTCTGCATTTGTGCGAGTGTGTGTAAGCATGTGCGTGTGTTTGTGTGCCAAGGGATTGGGGGTGGCTGTGAAAGGCCATTACCACTGTGTGTGTTTGTGGATGCCTGTGTGTATGTGTGTGTGTGTGTATGTGTGTGTGTGGCCGGGTCTGTGAGGCCCAGGAGAGAGTCCGGTGTTGATGCTGGGGAATAGAGACGGCCCAAACCCAGTGACAAAACGCCCTCAGTGCGAAGCCGCGCACATTAGCACTTCACAGGTCACAACGCCCAAAACATATATGGCGCCCAGGGAATCTGACCCTATTGGACGTGCTGGGAGCAGAAATCCCATCCACACACTCTCAGATTGAATGAGGAGCCCTCCGAAATCACATCACCACTAAAGGAGACTGGAATCATTCTATACTGACCATCTCTATGAGGTTTGAGGCTTGGTTTGGAATGCAAGATACTGCATGTAAAAGACTAATATGATCAGCTTCATTTATTTATACAGATAGTTGAGGGTAGGTTGACATGTACCATACCTCACTCCATGGGCACTCTTCTCTCTCATCCTCTCTTTACTTTGTTTTCCCTTCCTTCCATCTCTCTCTTCCCTTCTCCTGTGGGTCTTGGCTTGAACCATATTTCTCAGTGTAGGGCAAAGGGAGAGAGAGGGGAAAGAGGAGACGGGAGGAAGAGAGAGAAAAGAGAGAGAAAAAAGAAAGAGCAAAAGAATGAGAGAGTAAGGGAGGGAGAGAAATTGCGAGGAAGAGAGAAAGGGGGAGAGAGGAGAGAAGAGGGGTGTGTGTGTGTGTGGGTAGAGGAGAAGGTAAGGAGTTAAAGCAGTCATTAGGAATGCTGAGGAGCTCTCTGAGTGTTCCACAAGGTTAACGATAACTGTTCTCAGCTGCTCAAATGCTCAACTGGCTTTTATTGTATCATAGTAATGAATCAGTGGAATAAAGATAAAATAAAATAAATGAACTCTGAAGCCAGGAGAATAAAACGTATGTCTGCTGTAGCAGAGGCGGCGGCTGCAAAAAATAATGGGGAGAAAAAAAAACAGTGAAAGAGAAAAAAAATCTCTTTCCTCCATTGGGCTCCGTTGACAAATGTCGTCTGATGTCATCTGGTTGAAAAATATTTGCCTGCAGGTCAGGACTTCCTGTTTGAGAGGCTTTAACGCTTCTTCTCCAGAACATTAAATATCTGCACACATTACTACTGGCTATCAGCAGGAGCGGAGGACCACCAAGTCTTGTAAAGAGAGAGGGAGGGAAGAGGGAGGGAGCTAAGAGGGAGAAAGAAAGGGAGGGAGAGAGGGGAGACGTAAGGGCAAGGGAGAGGGAAAATAAGAATTTAGAAATGAAGAAAGAGAGGGAATATAGAAATACAAGAGAAAGAGAGAGAATATAGAAATACAAGAGAAAGAGAGGGAATATAGAAATACAAAAGAAAGAGAGGGAATATAGAAATACAAGAGAAAGAGAGAGGGATTCATAGCCAGTGTCTGTGTTTCTGAGTATGTAGAAGTGTTTGTAAATGTGTATGTGTGTGTGTGTGATGCCAAAAAAGCACACAGTAGAAAGAGAGAGGTCAAAACTGGAAGCATGGTTTAATATTGCTCTACCGTAACCCTGACAGGCGTAACTGGAGAAACACATCTCAACTGATCGTAGTTACAGAATCATAGGGCTCTCTTTTTGCATTGAACAATATATACAATGTAAAATAAACACATTTACACAAATGGACATATCGTTGGAGCACATCGTATGATACACGTCACAAAAATATACAGGTAATCGTTGTACTGATGTGGAGCACGTTTAAAACTACAGGCGTGTTTCTTACTACAGGGTACCTTGGCAAATTCTGCACTGGAGATTAGCATTTTTTATTTATTTTTCATAATTTAAATTCGTATATGTTTCTTCCCCCATCTCAAAAATCATTTTCTCGTCTCTTTCTCGTTTCCTTCATCACTTCTGCATGTTTGTCAAAAGTTAAACTGCCAGGATACCCCAGAGCACAGGAGGCAGATATACTTCTGCATAAATACACTAATTAACCCTCATATTTTCCCCATTCGGTTTCTCACAATAGAAAATAGCAGTTGTTTGTACATTTTTGTTTCATTAATATCCTATGTTTTGATGTTCTGCAAAAGAGTCCAGTAGATACAGCATTTTGATCTAACTTAAACACAAATTAGTGCAACTCTCACGTGTCTTGCACAGTCGTATTGCTTTTGACAAAATTATGCCAGGAAAAACGTCATTATTTGCTATTATGGCTAAAATACTAGTCAGTTGATCTCAAGCAAGGTGTTGAAAGACTCATAACAAAACCACAGTGTGATTTAAATTGATCTAGAATTTCAGAGGAGAAAATTGTGGTAATTTTCAGAATTTCTTTTTCAGTTGTTTTTGTGAAAGATATGCATTGTCACTTTATATTTGTTGTCTTTGATGTTTGCTGAGAATGTGTTCCAGTATTGTCAATATTGATTCTTTCAATAATATTGCCCAACCAAATAACTACAGTGTTTCCAAATGGGATTTTGCTAAGATTATAATTGAAATTTACCAAATTCAATTCCTCACATCTTAAATCTACTGCTGCAGTATGTTGCACTGTCCTTACTCCCCTTTGAGTTGGCCAGTATATCATATTGGTTTCATATCTGACAACAGTCAGACAAAACTAAACAAACATAAACAATAACATAGAAATGAACAGGAATAATAAAAAAGCACCTTGAAATGTTAGTGACAAAAGTGCCAACATCGTCTCAGACAGCAAGAGCTTTTCAGTAACTGATCATTTCACTACAAGATATTCTTGGTTTACATGTACAGGAAGTGTAACCATGGCAATGCGAGGAGCGCCCTCTCTGTCCAGGCTGATGATAAATACAGTACTATGGTTTCCATTCAATGAAGACGGAAGATAAATGAAATATAAACACTCCCCTTTAGCCATTAGAAATAATGAAACACTTAGTGTCAGTTTTTTTTTTCTTTTTAACTTTTTTTAAACGTAAGCACAAAAAAGTCTGTAAAGCAGTTGTTTTGGAAATGAGTTTAACTCCAAAACAATAAGTAATTATTTATATTTAATATTATTCTTTTTCCCTTTGCAATTTCAAAGAGACAAAGCTCATGTAGCACGGCTGGCCTGTATGATACGCAGTATATACAGCAAGTTATTAAAAAAGTCAGCTATCATCATGAAATACTCAAATGTCATTTTTATTTAGTATTTTAAACCTAAGATGTACATTATTCTACAAGAGAGTTACACAAATGATCCCTTTTATATATGTAAATTGTTTCTTGCTTAAGATACGTGTAAATTACTTAAACGTCAGTATAGATCATTATTATTATTATGGTTGTTATTGTTGTTTTGTTGTTGGATCTGTCGGTCCAGCGGAACCAGGAAGAATCTCGTCACCTGTAAGGTGGGTTGTGTTAGGACACGCCTCCTCTCTCGTCTCCTGAGGATGCTTACTGTACATCCAGTATGGTCGCTACGGCTACCCTGATGGTTGCTACGGCTACCCTGTGTCTATAAAAGCGCACGGCACGAGAACTGGAACCACCACAAGAAGTACACACACAATGCCGTTGAAAAGCAACAGAACGAGAGGGGAAACAAATATAAAGAAAGAACAGAAGGGAGAGAGAAAAAAATGAAGTAAAAACAAGAGGATCATAATTTTTTGTTGTCGTTTTTTTGTGTTTTTGTTTTTTCAGAAAAAAGCACAGCAAACATGAAACATTTAGAGGCTGAACTACTTTTTTTTCCTTTTTCCTTGTTTTTGTTCCAATAAAATGTTTTAGGTTAGAATTATAATCTGTTAATTTACAATATACAATTGTTAAGAAGGTTTCAGAAAATACCCCTTACGAATAATAATAATAATACTGACATATTTATTACAGAATGATGTAGGTTACTTGACTAACTGGTTAACTTCTCAGCTGTAACGAGTTGCCATTTTACAGTAGATTACATGATAATCTAGGATACACATTTCATCGTTCTTAATCTGCGTTTATAAAAAATCCAGGACCCAATCCCAATGCCTCTCTATGTTGGGAATCCATGGATTGCTGGCTGGCCTACAGTATGTGGCAGACCAGATTCTGTACGCCTCTGTCTGAGTCCAATATCAGCCTCAGGGCTTCAGGGTCACCATATGCATAAGCTGCCTTGTTTTAGTAATTACAGTCAGTTTCTCTTCAACTGGACTCTCTAGGTTAATGTCATCTAGAAGCCTACGCCAAGCACAGAAAGGAAGGGTGCAGAGAGAGGCGGGAGGGGGGCGCCCCCCGCCCCCCTCCCGGGGGGAGGGGTAGACAGAGGGATAGTGAGAAGGAGAAATGCTGGAACTTGTAGAGACTCCCCCAAACAGAACACTGGCACAAACATTAATTGCATACCTGTTCCTATGAACCCTCCTGTTAAGTGACTATTGCTTGGAATAGAAGATAAAATTGATTCATATATATATATTAATATATAATAAATTGCTGAAAGTGGTAAAGCTGATAGAAAAGAAACACATTGATTGATTGATTCATTAATTAACACAATATTAAACAAAACTCATCATATGTGACAAGTGAAATATATATTTACAGCCTTATATATTATTGTCAGTTAAAAATAAGAAAAAAAAACAAAACAAAAAAAAAACGTTTTCTTCTTCTTTTAAACAAAAATAAATTAAATCAGTTCCTTCAGTCCTCTTGGCTCCTCCCCCTGATCTGTATTGCACAAGTGGTTAAAGCTCCAGCGGCTCCGTTACCAAAGTAACCAGGTAGGTAACTGCAGTAACAACGACATCATAACATAAAGAAACCATAACTTCCTGTTTAGCCGGATCATCTGGAAGACGTGAAACAAACAAAGGTCGGGTTGGGGGGCCATTTGCGATTTAAAGGAAGGTGGCAGGTGATGTTGATGATGACAATGATGATGAAGAAGATGGAAGCAACAATGACGCTGACAACAAAGATGACAATACTGATGTTGATGATGAAGAAGGTAATAATGACGATGAAGAAATATATGACGATGGTGAGAAGAAGAGGGGTGTGTGGCTGACTAGGTAGAACACAGGTGCTAACCAGACCATGCTAGTAGGAGGAAGCAACACTGAAGAATCACCACTCAAATACCTGTGGAGTCTGGCCACCAAGGTACATGTGGGGTTTGAACAGGGGTTTGTAGGGTGGGTGGTGGGGGCTGATAGTAGTAAAGTTGCTGGCATCCACTGTGAAGGGATCTTCATCCTTTGGCGGGGCAAGTCTCCTGTTCCTCAAGGACCCACAAGCATCGTTCGAGAACATTATCAACCAAAAACGTTTTGTTCTTCAGCTAATTCTCTCGTATTCTTTTTTTTTTTTACACGCATTTTATTGTCCATTATCATCCATGACTGTCCGTATAAACAGTTTTTAGGATGGGTTAGGGGTTGGGACAGAGAAGAACAAAGTTTTTTTTCTCCAAGAAGTCTCTTGTTACTAAAACCATGAAACCAGTCTTGGTTGTAGCTTGATTTTCTCTTTCCTCGTTTAAACGCCACCAGTCATCGTCATGAATCACATCTTATTATTTCTTATTATGTATATGTGACCCTGGTGGTCATAGTCTGTGGTTTTCACTGTCCTCACTGTCACTGGTAAGGTTGTCATGTCTATAACTGGTTTATAGTTTTTACACAACAGAACCCCCCCACGCACCACTAGCAGAGGGTTCCTGTCAGTGTCAGACCCTCACTGACAGGGGTCAGGGGGTCAAAGTTCAAAGGTGAAGCCCCATCAATCTCTCTTGGAGTGTGGTGGTAGGGGCCAGGACCGTGGGCAGGTGGGCACAATCAAGGGGATGTTACAGGGGGTTATGGCTCGCACTCTTCTTCGTGGGCGGAGGCGTGGGGGGGTGGAGGGAGGAGTCGTAGAAGGGGGTCGGGGGGGGCGTAAAGGTGGACGTTTCGGTCTGTCATGGGGGACTCGGTGGGGGTGAGGGGGGGAGGGGGGCATCAGACCTTTGCCTCCAGCAGCTCCAGGAACAGTTTGTGCATGGGGACCTTGCCGTCCTGCTTGATGCTGTAGAAGTGCTGCACGGCCTTGGTGGAGGTCTGGCGCAGCAGGGGCAGGGTCATCAGCAGCTTGCCTGCCCGCCGGGGGTCCTCTGCGTGCTGGGCAGCCTCATAGTCCTGCAGGGCCTCGTGGAGGACATCCTGGAGCTTCTGCACCGCCTCCACGTCCTCTATGTGCATGGAGTCTGGAGAGGGGAGAGAGGGGAGAGTGGAGGGGGAGGAATGTGGAAATAGAAGGTTTAACTGTTTTGCGACATAAAGCTGAGCAACACTGATGATTTACACAAGTCTAACAAGTAATGTGAAGGTACAATGTAGAGAGAGAAAAGAGAGTGAGAAAGAGAGAGAGATACAGAGAGGGGGAGGGAGAGAGACACCTCAGTAGGTCTCAGGGGTGATGTCATGCACAGCTCATTTGCATACTGAATCAGCTCCAGTGCATTTATGAGCTCTAAAGAAGGGGTGTGTCACTGCATTGCATCAAGCATAGCTTATTACAAGACACACACACACCATTTTCTTTTGAGGGTGGAGTGAATCTTGGTGGGTTGGGTACTTTGGACTATAAAATATTTTGTGTTTGTGTGTACATGGATTTGTGTGTGAATGTTCACTTGTGCTCTTCTCTATGTGTTGTCTGCTTGCTTTCCCTTGTATAAGTGTGTTTGCGGATCCCTGTGTGTATGTGTGTGTGTGTGCATTGTCACCAGCATGGATTCCCCCAGGGATGAATGTCTTAATGTGTGTTGGCCTTTAGCTCAGAAACTAGGATCAATGTTTGGGTGCCGATCAATAGAAGCATGCATGTTAAATAATAATCACAGGTCAGCTATCAATAGGGGATCACAGAGAGAAGCCAGACACACACACACACACACACACTCACACAGGACATCATCGATGCACAAACAGATGAACTGGAATGGGTCTATTGCTAGCTGAGGGGTATGTGTGCCTGGTTTGGAGTCAGTGTGTGTGTGTGTGAATGTGAGAATGTGTGTGTATCACTGTCTCTGACCCAGGGCTGTGGGTCAATACTTTATCCACAATGTGTGATGTGTCTCAAAAATCCCACTTCCTACAAATTCTTCAAAAATACACACACACACAAACTTCACTGAACACAGAAATACACACACAACCCACATTGGCCATATTATTTGTCTTGGAAACAAACACATTTGTGTGAGCGCTCCAGTATTTGTTTACACATGTGTGCATGTGTGTGTGTCTGTGTGTGTCTGTGTTCAGAATTGTGTTTGTGACAGAGAGAGAGCTCTGATCCCAGAATCTGACAGCAAGCTCTCAGTCATCCGTCACAGGGGCTTTGGTGACCTGTGATTGGCCAGGAGCACAGACAGGAAACTGCTTACACACACCTTTCAGAGGGTCTGCAGAGCCAGCAGCTCTATCAATCTGACTATCTCACAAACATACACACACACACACACACACACGCACACACACACACAGCTAACAGCAAATAGTTGTGTTGGCCCCTAATCGACAGTTGTAGCACAGAGTCCCAAACAAGAAACATGATAAAGATAATACAAGCATGATAAATACATGAAGGTGAATGGTAAACACACTCATACACACACACACATACACACCTATACACAGTGTCGATTCATTGTATTTAATGCTAGGATCAGTATGCAGGGGCCAGTCTGTCTGACAGCCAGATCATGCACAGATCAATGCACTACTCCAACTACTACGTGTGTGTGTGTGTGTGTGTGTGTGTGTGTGTGTGTAGGTGTGTGTGTATGCACCAAACACCATAGAAGGTTTGTTTGAGGCCTGTGTAGAACCAGGAAATGTTTGATGTGATTTTGAAGAATGTTGAGGGATTGTAAATATAATATTGTGTAAAGCTCTTGGGCTTGGGAGAAAAAGTATATAAAACCTGTAATGGTTTAAATGGTTTGGGAGTTAAATATGTGATTTCTTTTACATTTTATGAAACTCTGCACTACACAATATACTAGAGTGACAGCTGTTGTTCAGTGTGTGTGTGTGTGTGTGTGTGTTTGTTTTAATGTGGTAATGTGTGTATGTGATAGACAGCTGTGTATAGTAGTGTGTGTGTGTGTGTGTGTGTGTATAGTAGTGTGCGTGTGTGTGACCTGGAGTAAATTGGAAGGAAAAACTGTGGTCTATTATCCTAGCATGTAGCTAATGAGGAGAGGTTGACACACACACACACACACACACACACACACGCACCCCCCCCCCCACACACACACACACACACACACACACAGAAAAACACTCACACAAACACGTCTTTCTACTCATTTAGCCAGCCAGTGTGTGTTTTCAGGGGCTGGTCTTTACATGTGGTGCACGTTCAGCAACATTTCTTAGGGTTCCCATTATTAATGCAGCCGATTAGCATCCCAGGAATTAATTAGTGTCAGTGCCCTTCAAAATGCTAATGGTAGCTTTCTGTTGTAGTGGCACGCCATTGGCCAGCGCAAACACACGATAAGCTGGAGGAAGCTAATTCAATAAACAAATATGTTAAAAAGCAGATGTTCCTGACGACAAGCTCTGCTTAGCGTCTCCATCGAGCTGGCGAGACAGGGGATGGGACTGTGGTCTGAATATTTTGGAAAACAGGAGAGGAAGAAGACTTAAAGGCTCCACACACAGACACGTGCCGTCCCTTTCCAAAGTAGAAGTTAAACTGTGTTTGAGTCTTGTAACCCTGCTGCTATCCGTCTCAGTCTTCTCCATCGACAACACTGATAAACTGTTAATTACAAAATCAATTAAAAAAACAAATTTTCCTCAATTGCCACCCTCCTCCCCACCCACACATACACACACACACTCAGACCTCAGACGTCCCTCTGGGGTTCACTTTGTGGCAGAAGGGGCCGGCCCACGCACGCTTGCCAAATAGTGAGCCGTGCCTGGGGGCCAAGCCGGCAGGTCCAATCAGGTTTTTCATTTTTCAACAAGGCCCCAGCTCGCTCCGAGATTGATCGCCACATATCACCCCCTCCCCCCCCCACCCCTTATCCCCCCCCCCCTTTTAGAAAACAAAGAGTCAATACCCCCCCAGAGCAGCCTGGAGAATCAGAACACGGAGACGTCCTCTCATTCAAGCCAGGCGCTGCGGCCCATTTAACAGATTCTATTGACAGTTTCCTCCTTGTAATTAAAGGGAGACCCACTGGCCTGCCACCAAGATAAAGTTCAAAGATGGGGTCAAGAGAGGTGTGGGGGGGCGGGTCTGAGGGGGCTAGAGTGGGGGGGGTTTGGGAGAGGGGGGGTGGGACATGTCGATTCCGGACGACATCAGAGAGTCTTATTGACAGGCGGGGTCCTAATGATTGCACCTTATTTAACAGGCTTCTGAGGAGACGGCTATGCTAATTTTGAAAAGGGCCCGCAAGCACTGTGCTTTGTGAGGATGCATGAAAGGTGTTTGTCTTTTGGTTGTAGTAGTGGTCGTGTGTGTGTGTGTCTGCTATGAGGGTGATGTATCTAAACCTTTCCTTTGAAGGTACCGCTTCAATGAGACCCCTGGGAACAGGGATTCAGATCTTTCCTGCCGACACACACACACGCACACACACACGCACATACACTCACACTCCCCATCTAGACCATCATCTTTATTCTTTATAGCTCTCCTGGTGCTCGTTTTGGGCTTAGATGTATTTGAGACGTAGGAATCAAAACTCCTTAGAGAGATGTGTGTTACATTTATGAAATGGTTCTCCTGTATTGAGATTAATGTTGTATTTGATTTAGAAAGAAACCTCTTTGGGAATGTTATAGAAACAGGTTGCTTGGCGTCAGTAGTCCACAGTAAAGCATAGTTCTGATGTTTGATCTCTGCTACAGCTGTGTTCCTGTCCTCAGACGCATGGGTCCGGGTGGGGCACACAATAAAGTAGCTAAATGTTTTTGTATAAACATCCAATCCATCCCTCTTTCCATTCCTCTCTCTCTCTCTGGTGGTTTCTACCCAAGTAAGCAAGGGCCATACATCCCTGCATTCCTCCATCCATTCATCCATCCATCACTCCATCCGCCCATCCCTCCGCCCATCCCTACCTGAGTTAGCCAGGGCGATGGCCTTGAGGGTGACAAACTCCTCCTTCTCCAGCTTCATGGCTTTGTACTTCTTGACCAGCTGCAGGATGGCGTTGTTCAGGTCCAACAGACCCGCCAGCTTGGACTGGTCCTCGTCCATGATGTAATCCTCGGCGTACACCAACTTGTCTTCGAAGGACAGTGAGCGGTACACCACGCGCAGGATCAGTATCTCCATCCAAGCACTCTGAAGTAGACTCATCTGGTCTGCCAGCGACAGGGTGGAGAAACCTGGAGGGAGGGAGGAAGAAAAAGAAAGAGGGAGAGAGAGGTATTTAGACTTAACATGTTGTTATGTAGAACGTTCTTGGATTTAGGTACAGGTGGTGTAGTAGTGAAGGCTGGGGCAGGTGCAGGGGCTGGGGCAGGGGCTGGGGCAGGGGCTGGGGCAGGGGCTGGGGCTGGGGCAGGGGCTGGGCTTGGGCTGGGCTTGTCTTGGTTAGACGTCATTGTCATTCATGCCGTGTGCTGCCGAGGGATGCTCCAGCCTCCACCCACACATGGAGACTGACCAGGGGCCTCCTCCTCTACCCAGCACCTGGGGCTCTCCTCTGGGGAGTGCAGGTCTTATCTCCCCCAACACACCCTATGGATCAATGCTAGCCATCACCACAGCTCAAAGACTAATTGCTAGCCTCAAAACTCCTACTCTCTCTTTCTTACTTCCATCCCTCAATTTCTTCCTCTTCCCCTCTTTCCGGCAATCTCTACACCTCCTCCTTTATCGTCTCTCCCCCTTTTTCTGGATGCTTCTCTGTTAGGGTCTGGATTGAAGATGCTAGTCTGGTTGTGATGACACAGAGACTACCTGCTCACACTCACTTTCTCTATTTATCTCTCCCCCTCTCCTTCTTTCGCTCTTTCTGTCAGCCCTATAATGGAACACCTGGCTGATCACACCTTTCCTCACAGCTGTCTTCATCTCTCCTCGTACACCTGCCCATTCACACCTGCATCTGTGTGTTTGTGTGTGTGTGTGCATGTGTGTGGGTGTAGGCATCTGTCTTAAGAAGCATTCCGCAGTCGAGCAAAGAGACCAACCCAGGTGAGCACACCTGTCGGAGCCCATATGCATGTGTGTGTGAGAGTGTGTGTGTGTGTTGAGTGAATGTGTGTGTGTGTGTGCTCTCACAGTACAGCTAAGGCATTTGGCAAACAGACAGATGAGAAAAAAAGATTCATATCCAACAACATCTGTTGTGATGAGGCTCCTCTTGAGATGGCGGTGAACGTGAGTGTGTGTGCGCGCGAGCGTGTGTGTGTGTGTGTGTGAGCAGCGTGGTATCCTTATCTCTCCCAGAGATGATCAGTGATGGCAGGCGACTCATTATGTGCAGGTCCCAGGCTATTGTTTGTAACAACTGCTAATTTATTATCCTCAACTGTTAACATCTCTGATCACATTAGCAGGGGGGGACTCAGGAACAGTTGGTGTGAACCCACACACACACACACGCATGCACACACTCACATACACATGCAGATACACACACACACACACACTAAGAGGGTGAGAAGGCAGAGCCAGTTGGCAGCACATCCACTACTACTTAATAAAATCATCAAAAGGGATTATGGGTGAATTTCTTAAGGGGGTCCATAATGCAGCTCTCCTCTGGGGTCAGGCTATGAGATCTGGCATGGCTAAAATTAACACACACACACACACAGGTATAAGGAAAGAAAGGATGAAGATGAGAAGAAGAGACATGTTTAGATGGAACGAGAAAAGAGAGAGAGAGAGAGAGAGAGAGAGAGAGAGAGAGAGAGAGAGAGAGAGAGAGAGAGAGGAGAGAGAAATTAGTAAGAGAGAGAGAAAAAAGAGAGAGAAATGAGAGAGTATTGTGCTGAGAGGGGAAGAGGAGGACTCAGAGGAGTGGGGTCAACTGAGGTCATAAACTATATACACAACCAGTCTCCAGGGCAACCAAGGTTAAAGGAGCATGTTTGTGAGTCTTTTCAGAAGTAAATACAATTGTGGTAATATAAAAGATAGCACACGCAAACACACACACACACACGTTGCTGTATGTAAACAATTAGATACACATTAACACTTTCCCCAATCTCCATGCATCTCTTCCCGTACCCATATGACACACACACACTCACAAACACACACACACACACACTACCCACACACCAATAATTAAAAGCACCATGATTAGTTTATTGAGTGGAAGGTGGAACTTTTTTTTTCTTTTTTATTGAGGTCCATCAATGATGCTATCGGGTGTGTGTGTGTGTGTCTATGTGTGTGTGGAAGGGGGTGGGGGTGTTGGGGCTTTTACAGCTGTCCACACCGAGCAAGCATCCAATTCTTCTTATCTGCCTGATTAATACAAATGCTTCTTGGGGAGGCATTAATTAACAGATACACATCTTAGTTCTCATGGCCTGATCGATGCAGCAGGAGAGAAGGAGCATCAATGTGAATTTAGTGCTGATGATGGAGGGAGAGGGGGCTATTGACGTCTGGGGGTGGAGGAATGAGGGAAGAAAGAGAAGGAGAGAAGCAGAAAGAAAGGGTTAGACGGAGGAAGAGAGGACGAGAAGAAGAGAAGGAGAGAAGGAGCAAGTGACAGAGGAAAGAGTGAGATATTGAGAGAAAGAGGAAGATGCCAAAAAAGAGAGAAAGAAAGAGAGAGAGGGAAGGAGAGAGGGATAGAACAAGGAAGAATAACAGAGCTTTCTTTTATAGTAGTGATTCTGTTTTACAAAAGAGACCCTCTTTTAACTCTAATTGCATTTCCCCTCTGTCACTGCATCTCACCTCACATTGTTAAAGAGACATTTGTAGTCAGAGAGAGAGAGAGAGAGGGGGTGTGTGTGCATGTGTGTGTGACTTGGTGTGTGCACCACAATCTTCCTATCAGGAGCGATAAGAGTGTGTGTGCATGTGTGTAAGTGTCTGTGCACAGTATGTGTGTGTGAGGTGAGTGTGTTTGGGTAAAAGGTGTGTGGGTGTTTTAAGAAAAGTGCTGTGTGTGTGTGTGTGGGGGGGGAGTTGCTCTGACAGAAAGAGGCTGCAATGCAGCCATGCAGACTTAACCTGTTCTGTACCCTCTTTCTACCCCCCCCTCGTTCTCCCTCTCTCCCCTCTCTCTCTCTCTCTCTCTCTCTCTCTCTCTCTCTCTCTCTCTCTCTCTCTCTCTCTCTCATGCCTTCTCTCTCATTCAGACAAACACTCCAGTATATGAACACATTGCTGGCCTAAGAGGTTTCTCATGGTTGCAGGGTGAATGTGCAGTCAGGATATACACTGCATATTGTATGTGTGTGTGCGTGACCATGGTGTGTTGGATCGTGGTATATGTTTGTGAGACCGTGGTGTGTGTAGGCCTGACCGTGTGGTGTGTGTGAGTCCATGAGGCGTGTGTGATTGTTGTGTGTGCGTGACCATAGTGCGTGTACGTGTGTGTGTGACTGTGGTGTGTGTGTGACTGTGGTGTGTGTGTGTGACTGTGGAGTGTGTGTGTGTGACTGTGGCGGGCGTGGTGGTGACAGGTGTGAGGGGAGGTACCAGTGTGCTCTGTCTGATGTCGGGTGATGTGTTTATTAACACTCTGCACACTTCTTCACACTCTGTCATCCAGACGCAGCAACACTGACACAGCGCCCGGCTCGGACCAGCTCTGACCAGCTCCAACCTGACACCCTGCTGGGGGGTGCCGGGGGGGGGTCGGGCAGGGTGGGGGGGCTGGGGGGGAGTGCAGGGAGGGGGTGAGATAGGGGGTTTACACCCTGTTAAAGGTGAGCTCTGGAACACAGCCTCCAGCTCCGAGCTAAATGTGACTGCTGAACTATCCAGTGGAACAGTGGAGTATAGACACACGGGGGGGGGGGGGGGTAGGTGTCGTACCATTAAATAGGACGCACGCATGTACGTACACTCACACACACACATTCACACACACACTGCCTGACCCAATTAAATTGAGATGGGAAGCGACAAGAAAACAAACTTGCTGGAGAACCGTCTAATCTAGAGGATTCAACACCCTGGAACAGGAAGCCCCTGTAATGCTAGATGCCAGAACAGTGTGGAGCCCAGTGGGCCAGAAAGAGGCGGTATTGGCTATGTTGGAGGGCATGCTGCAAAGGCAAAGATGTTAAAAGAAATGGAGTAGTTGCTGGCCTTTCTCTCACTCACTTTTCCTTTCCCACTGCCCATCTCCCTCCCTCATGCTCTCTCTCTCCTTCCCCTTCCCTCTCCACCCCTCTGCCTCTCATCCCTCTCTCCCTTGCTCCTCCATCCTCATCCCCCATCCCCTCTCTATTGTCCCCTCCTTCCATCGCCCCTCCTTCCATCGCCCCTCCCTCCCTCCCTCCCTCCCTCCCTCCCTCCTCATCCCCCATCCCCTCTATATCCTTCTCTCCCTCCCCTTCATCCCTGTCTCCTTCCCCCCTCCATCCTCACCCCCATCCCCCCTTCCCCCGCGGCAGCCTCTTCTAATCAGACAGACTCTCAGAGCAGTCAAAGCAGGCAGCTTCATTCTAATGGAGCTAATTATGAGCCTTACCCTGCCTTAATTGCATACATTACTGACGATCTGCACCGCAGATTAACACTAAACATTCCCAGGCAACTAGGCGGCAGGATCAACGCTCCGCGCGCGTGTATGTGTGCGTCTGCACGTGTGTTCATGTGTGTGTCTCTGGGTGTGTACACCAGTCTTTTGGTGAGAGATGCCTGTATGTACGCGTATGCACAAGATTGGTATGCGTGCGCATGTGCATGGTTGTGCGCGCGTGTGTGTGTGTGTTATGTGTCCACCCTACTTTAACACTTAATTAGACCCAGAATGGAGATGTGACAACAGGCGGAGGGTTACAGCTGCGTCGCTAGAGCAGGCTGCCGGGGTGTGGGCCGGTCGCCGAGGTCCCCCGGCTGCAGTAAAGCCCCTGGTGTCCGTGGAGACGACAGATGGAGTGACATTAAGATGGTTACCGGGGAGACATTTAAAATAATAAAATATCAATATTTACATTTTAATTACCCACTCTACACCCTGAGAGTCTTTGTCATCTTCTCCCTCATGGAGAGAAGGAGATAGATAGAGAGAAAGAGAGAGAGAAAGAGAGAGGGAGGAAGACAGAGAGACAGAGAGAAAGAGAGAGGGAGGAAGACAGAGACAGAGAGAAAGAGAGAGGGAGGAAGACAGAGAGAAAGAGAGAGAGGAAGAGAAGGAGCAAGAGAGAGAAAGAAAGAGAGAGAGAGAGAGAGAGAGAGAGAGAGAGAGAGAGAGAGAGAAAGAGAGAGAGAGAGAGAGAGAGAGGAGAGAGAGAGAGAGAGAGAGAGAGAGAGAGAGAGAGAGAGAGAGAGAGAGAGAGAAAGAAAGAGAGAGAGAAAGAAAGAGAGAGAGAGAGAGAGCAGTATGATGGAACAGAGATAGAAAGAGATAAGGTGGAAAGAAAGGATCATTCTAGGAGTGGTCCAAGAGAGACCAACCCTCTATCCTCCTATTCTTTATACACGCCAAGGGTACGTTTCTCGTTCTCACTTCCCCCATCTATCTACCTATCCCCCCCTCCATCCCCACAGTCTGTTTAGTGCGGATGTCAGCAGGACTGACCCTGTGTGGGGAGATTTCTGTTAGGAGAATTAGTGATGTGTACACACGACTCAGGGACAGACACATACACACACGCACCCACAGACACACACGCATAAACACACACACACAGAAACACACACAAGCAAACACACATTCCCAAGTATGGGAGTCCAGACACAAGCACAAAAACACGTCACCGTGCCGACAGTTGCCTTTGAGGCGCGAGACCCTCTCCCCTCCCCCCTCTCCCCTCCCCCCCTCTCCCCCCCATGTCTAGAGGAAGAGGAGAGGAGGTGAAAGGGAAGAAAGAAGTTGTAGGATGGAGAACTAGAGAGTGGGTGAGTATGAGGCCAAAAATAGGCAGAGGTGGTCTGAGTGTGTGTGTGTGTCTGTGAAGGAGAGGGGGGGCAGGATGGTTTATTCACAGGGATTAATTCATTTTCCCTCACTGATCAATTAACCGGTGTGTGACAGCCTATCGATCGTCTTCAGATTATCCTCTAAGAACAAGATCTCCCCAAACACATACACACAAACACGCACACACAAGCCTGCAGATTATATATATGTGTGTTTATTTTAGATATCAAATCCCTGATCCCCCTGATGTTCTATGGACGGTCCATCTGGATTAATTTCATATTTAGGGATTAGAACTCAAATATGATCAGCTAGCACAAACATAGCACCCAGACAAACAAAGAGGAGCAGAGGAGAGCAGAGGGAAGAAGGAGGGAAGAGGAGAAGAATAGGAGAAGAGTGAGGAGAGGAGGAGAGGAGAGAAAGGCAGAACAGCGGAGGGGGGAAGGAGAAGACGAGAGAGGAGAAAACGATGGGTACAGACACAGAGAGAGATGGGGGGATAGAGAGAAGGATACATATATCGATATAAAGAGACTGAGACAGAGGCCTTATCTAGTAAGCCTTAATGCTTCCAGGACGGGGCATTGCCCCATTCCACTGCAATGAGCGCCTCTTAATTTCTGAAAAAGCCATGGCAGAAAAGCTTAATTAATTGTTCCATACTGCCGCAGGGTCATTATGCATAGCAATAAAGGCTGTGTAATTATGAGATTTTACAGCCATTACAGAGACGGAGAGCTCATATGTCATCATCAGACTCGGCCAGTAGCCTGGCGACCACACGGTGCGCTTTGATGGACTACACACATGCACACACACACACATGCATGCATGCACACGCACACACTTGCATGACACAATATACACATCCAAACACTCATGCACAGACAGCCATGTGCACACACAGACACTCACAAACAGACACACACACACACACATACATACAATGAACATCTATCAGGTCCAAATAATAACCAATCCAGCCAGCTGCAATAGCTGCTGCCCACAGAGGAAGCCACAGACCAAGACAAACTAGACCCCCAGACCACCAACACAACTGCTGTAGATAGTGTGTGTGTGTGTGTATGAGCTTGTTCTGATTGAGTAAGAAAGATCTAAAGATGTGTGTGGGTGTGATAGCATATATCTATCTCCCTATCGCTGTGAGTGTGTGTGAACTGATGCATGGCCCAATAGGTGTGGATCACACAGACAGACCTATGGTAATACTATCAGACAGCTGGAAACTGGCAGTCCTAGATGATGACATATCACCCCCCCACACACACACACACTCATATGACACACGCAGACACGCAGACACACGCAGACACACAAACAGACACACAGTATAATTTGACACACGCAAACACACACCACACACACAGACACACACGCACAGCATGATCAGAGCAGTGGATGCTGGGCCTCTGAAGTCCCTGTGTGTCAGACATTTAGGTTGCTGCTCTCCTCTAACTTGGCCGAGGGAGAAAAATCACTCCCCTCTTCTCCTCTGTCAGGACCCGCAGAGAGAGAGAGAGAGAGAGAGAGAGAGAGAGAGAGAGAGAGAGAGAGAGAGAGAGAGAGGCATGAAAGGTGGGGGAGTGGAGAATGAAAGGAATATGCTGATAGAGGGATGAGTGGTAAAATGAGCTAGTGGAGCGAGGCAATGGCAATATCCCAGACGGAGGGATGGAGAAGAGAGGAGGGCGAGAGGAGGAGAGAGGAGGGTGAGAGGAGGAGAGAGGAGGAGAGAGGAGGGTGAGAGGAGGGCGAGAGGAGGAGAGAGGAGGGTGAGAGGAGGAGAGAGGAGGAGAGAGGAGGGTGAGAGGAGGAGAGAGGAGGGGAGAGGAGGGTGAGAGGAGGAGAGAGGAGGGGAGAGGAGGAGAGAAGTGGAAGAAGAAGCAACATGGTGGCTGTCCCAGACAACAGAGCTCAACGGAGCTTCGCCACGCCAGATCACCCTCAAAGAAAGAAGGATGGAGACAGGAGGAAGGAGGAGAGGAGGAGAGGGGGAAAGAGAGAGGAGAGAAATGGAGGAGAGAATGGGTCAAGAAGGAAAATTGGGGGGACATACTGTGGTTGAATTGAGAATTTGGGTTTGAAACAGGAAGCAAAAGAGAAAAACAGATGAAGAAGGGTGTGTGTCTAAATTCATCCTTTATAATTAAGAGAAGTTTCTAAAACTGTTCTGTGCTGCAACCACAGAGATTGAGAGAGAGAGAGAGAGCAAAAGAGACAGAGAGGAAGACAGAGAAAGAGAGAGAGCCAGAGAGAGAGTGAGAGACAGACAGAGCGAGAGAGAGAAGAAAAGAGAGTGGGTGAGCAATAGAGAGGATAACAAAAGACAGCTGTCATCATTACCATAACAACGAGAGAAGACCTGTTAGCTCTTAACCTCTATTCATACACACATCGTCATGTATATGTCACTAACACACACACATGCATACAGACATACCCCACACACACATAGTTCTCAACTGAGTGCTGAGGTAAAACATGTCTAATCATTGAATTCATTGGTTACACAGTGATTCACTGCCCTTCTGGTTTTCCTCCCTCATCTGTTATCATTTCCAATATAACCCCCCCCCCCCACCCCACACACACACACAAACACACACAAACACCGTGAGGACCCCTGATTTGGGGGGCTTCTAGGTTGTTTCCTGTGGGGAAGCTATAAGTCCCCCCAGCTAGCCGACAGACATGCTCCAATCCCATTTCCTCGCCTGCTTGTTCCCTGATGGAAAGGATGCCCCCTACAAACTATTATTTTGGAGCGAGGGATGGAGGAGGGGATGGGGAAGCATGGAGGGAAGAGGGAAAGAGAGGGGGGAGAAGAATGGATGGGGCAAAAGAGAGAGAGAGAGACGATAGCCATTTCATGCTTGTCTGTGAACTTTGCATGAACCGGCAGAAATAATGTGATGCGATGACAAGCCTGTTCCACCTTCCAGTAGATTTGCTGTGTGTGAGTGTGTATGTGTGTGTGCATATTTATGTGTATGTGTCTGCATGTAAGTATGAATGTGTGTGTACATGTGTTTGTGTATGTATGTGTGAATGTATGTTTGTATGTGCGTGTATGTGCATGTGAGCGTTTGCGGCGGCTGTGATTTGAAATAGAGTTTAGTTTGTATGTAATTACACCTATCTATCTTTTTATTCCACTGCAGCAAATCTGCAAATTGAAAATAGTAAAGACTGTCTGTTCATTCTGATGTGTAATGATAGCCTGGGACACAGTCATGATTCATTGGCTACTTACCGACGAGGCATATTTGCATATTATTAGATAAAGATTACTAGGGGCCCTCAGATTGCAGGGATGAGACTCCCTCGCTGCCTGATGGATTGATTTGATTTGCAAATGTAATCAAACTAATAACAAGGATGAAATGAGCGATAATGCCTTGTTTTTTACACAGGCAATCACATCAGACAGCCCTCTGCCTCTCGGCCGTGTCCTGGCTGTTTCTCTGTGAGAGCCTGACACGCAAAGACAGGTGACAGGTGTTTGTGTGTATCAGACAGGTGTGTGTCAGATGGGCGTGTGTGTGTGTGTCGCCGACAGACTGGTGTGTGTGTGCATGTGTGTGTGTCATGTGTCAGGTCATTCTAATCTACAAGCATAGGGTGTGTGTCAGCTTCGAAGTGTTACCCGATGGGCCCAAGATAACCTAACTGTGAGTGTGTGTGTGTGTGAGTGTGTGTGTGTGGGTCTGGCTGCTCTCAACTTTATTAGACAAATGCATCCTTTATAGAGTGAGACCTGGGACTAAGTGTAACCACGGACGATCACCAAGGAGACGGCAGCAGCACAGTGATGAGAAAACAAATACAGGTCGGCGTGCAGACAGTCACCACAGGCCAAACGTGCCTTCAGAGAGAGTGTGGAAGTGTGCGTCTGTGTGGGTGTGTGTTTGTATGTACCTAACATTATGTACAGTAGGTAAATGTAGGGGGGGCATTGCTAGACGACTGTCAACCCTGGCAACAGTCTAACACCATCTGAGGAACATTCCACAGGGTTCTACTGGGATAAACAGGTGAGAGGAGAGAAGAAAGAAAGAAAGAAAGGGAAGAGCCGGCAGAGAGGGAGAAGAGAGTAGAGGAAAGATGAAAGGGGGAAGAGAGTAGAAGAGGATGTGGTGAGGAAGAAGGAGAGAGCTAGTGGTGTTTGTTCTCAGAGATCCTAGTCCCTGGCTGACATGCGTATTAAGTTTCATTCAATAAAGAATGCAAAGCATATAACATTATCCAAATATCAGGCCCTCGTATCAAATATTCTTTTGATAATTGGATTTAATCAATATTTGTATTCATCCACAAACACAGTTTGTTTTGTTTGTGCAGTGGACAAAGCCTTTGTCAGTGCAGGGATGAGCCGACTTCGCGACTGGATTGGCTATGAAAGATGTGCTGAGAAATCAGAGTGGAGGGCTGGGAGTTAGTACACACACACACACACACACACACGACAATTGCACATTTAAATATGTTCTATCAAGGTTAGAATGAGCTCCACCATTACTGACTCCTGCTGGTATACTTGCTGTTCCAACTGCTTCACTTGTCCAGTCAAATGTGTGTGTGTGTGTATGTGTATTTCTATGGCTGCCACCTGGTGTCAAACCCAGTGTGTCTCTTGTACAGTAGCTGTGAATAAAAGAGACAGCAAGCGTGTGTGTGTGTGTGTGTTTGCATGTGTGTGTGTGTGTTTGTATGTATGTGTGTCAGATGTGAAGCATGTGGTGGTTGTCACGGTGAACTTGCCTGTGCAGACAGAATGAGGACAGATCTACCAGTCATGACCCGCACTGCAGACAACATGTCACTGGAACGCTGCCACGGCAACAGCCACGCTATAGCCAACACTCTACACTCAACACTAACAACCAACAAGCTACAGTCAATAAACTACAATCAACACGCAACAACCAACTCGCTACAGTTGACACGCAACAACCAACACGCAACAGCCAACATACTACTGCCAACAGGCTACAGCCAACATGCTACAGCCAACATGCTACAGCCAACATGTTGCTGCTTATAAACCCTAGAGTAGATATGCGAACACAGAAGGTTAAAGAGTGGGACAAGGAGAGAAGGAGAGAGGGAGAGAGAGGGAGAGAAGGAGAGAGGGAGAGAGAGGGAGAGAGAGAAGAGAGAGGGAGAGAGAGGGAGAGAAGGAGAGAGGGAGAGAGAGGGAGAGAGAAGGAGAGAAGGAGAGAGGGAGAGAGAGGGAGAGAGAGGGAGAGAGAGAAGAGAGAGAGAGAAAGAGAGAGGAGAACTGATTGACAGGTGCAGAGAGGGATGCCACTGGTTCATTGAGTGACATATGATTTACAGCCAAGTTCACATGGAGCCTAACGACCAATATACTGATTGATGACATCACCAGACATTAAAAGCCATGGACACACACTGATGTCATCCTAACCTGTCTGCCTGCCTGCCTGCCTGCCTGCCTGCCTGCCTGCCTGCCTGCTTGTCTGTCTGTCTGTCTGTCTGTCTGTCTGTATGTCTGACCAACCAGTGTCACTGTTCAAAACATTTAATCCTGATAAAACCACACATGGGATATAGCCTCCTCAACCAACCAACCCACACACACACACACACACACACACACACACACACACACACACGCACACACACACACACACACACACACACACACACACACACACACACACACACACACACACACACTCAGACAGAGACACATGCTCCTCCTCACAGCGTTTCAGTGTCAGGTATAATTTAGAGACTGCCTGTGTGGGATGGAGGCCAGAGGAACCCCAGGCTGCTAAAAGAGAACATTTGATTTGCTAAAAGGAGCTCAGCGCTTCTATTAATCAATATTTGCACAGTGTCAGGCTGGGGGCACTGACTGGCTGGGTGACTGGCTGGCTGTCTGGCTGGGGGCACTGACTGGCTGGGTGACTGTCTGGCTGTCTGTCTGTCTGGCTGGGTGACTGGCTGGCTGTCTGTCTGGCTGGGTGACTGGCCGGCTGGGTGACTGTCTGGCTGACTGGCTGGGTGACTGTCTGGCTGTCTGGCTGGGTGAATGACTGGCTGGGTGACTGTCTGGCTGTGTGACTGTCTGGCTGTCTGGCTGGGTGACTGGCTGGCTGTTTGGCTGGGTGACTGGCTGGCTGGCTGTCTGGCTGTCTGGCTGGGTGACTGTCTGGCTGTCTGTCTGGGTGATTGGCTGGGTGACTGGCTGGCTGTCTGGCTGGGTGACTGTCTGGCTGTCTGGCTGGGTGACTGGCTGGGTGACTGGCTGGCTGTCACGGGGAGGGGAAAGGAGGGACACAAACATCTAGGTCAGAGGTTATAGGTTACTAATTCCTATTGTCTCTGGCCTAGGGGGTATGTGTGTTGAGTGTGTTGAGTGTGTGATAGGGGCCTGCGAATCAGAGTGGAGTTTTCCATCAGACACCCTATCTCTCTCTCTCCCTCTCTCTCCCTCTCTCTCCCTCTCTCTCTCACACACACACAAACACACAGAAAGACAATGGGGAGGGAATAGGAAACACAGCAGTTTAGGTTAGAGACAGAGAGAAGAGGAGGGAGAGGTAAAGAAAAAGAGGGACAGAAAGATAAAGGGAGTGAGATAGAGAGGGAGGTAGAGAGAAAGGGGGGAAAAGAGGGAGAGAGATAGAGATAAAAGGAGTTAGAGGGAGAGAGGGAGTGAGAGAGAGCTAGAGAGGGATGGAGGGGGGGGAGAAAAAGAGAGATGGAGGGAGAGAGGAAGAGAGGGAGAGAGATGGAGGGAGAGCGAGCTGAGATGAAGTGGAGAGGGGAAGTGCCTGAGTATCTACATAAAGGAGATTAGAACAGACAGGCTTCCATTTTACAGCTCAATCATATTGTGTTAGCACGCGCTTATCCAGCGCGGGGCCAAATAGGAAGGGAATGAAAGACTGAGCGCAGGCTGGAGATAGAGGCCTGAGAATAGGGGAGAAGAGCGAGCAATTTCCCCCTACATAAAGGCTAGCTAATGGCAGGGGCCCCGCCATGCTAAGCAGACAGTGTTAGAGGGCCCCTGTCCATTCATATGACCGGCTTGTCAAGTCAAGTAGTGCCTGCCTGCCTTTGTACGGGGAGATAAGGCATGTCGGGCCCTCGGCGTGACAGCTCACATTCATTTATTTTTATTTCACCCGCCTAGACTAGACATAGAAAGAGAGAGAGGGAGAGAGAGAGACACAGGGCGGAGGGAGGGAGGGAAGGACAGAGCGACAGAGAGAGAGAGAGAGAGAGAGAGGGTGAGAAAGGAACAAGAAAGAGAACAAAAGAGAAAAAGAGAGACAGGTAGGGGAAGAAAGGAAGAAAGAGGCATGAAGAGGGAAGCGATTGGAGACTAATTCTATTGACAGATAAAAGTCTTTCTTGAATGGCCTTTCTTTTTTTTATTCCTCCCTTTTAAAATATTTGTCGTCCTTCCCCCCACACCCCCATACCCCACCCCTCCGTACCCCCCCATGCCTCACCCCTGAGCCTGTTGTACAGCTACTCCCCCCTTACATTGTGAAACAGAGATTAATATTCTACCAAAGTGGCTCTCTGAATGAGAGTAAAGCTCCCAAATGAGATCCTTCATTCTAATCCACATTTATGGAGACTGAAGGCAATTCACTGCTTTAATACCCCTGTTCATATCATATTTCCAAATCCTGCATTGGTTTGAATGCCATAAGTGCATCTTATATTTCTGCAGACTCTCTCCCCCTCTCTTACTTTCCCTCCACCCATGCACTCACTTCTCTCTCTCTTTCCTGCAAAGGCTTTGTCAGTGGAAGAACCTAGTTTTACACTCCTAATGGCATATCAAATGTTTGCATAGGCTATATATAAGTATGTAAAGGACACACACATACACACACACACACATACAGGGATCCAGCCTGAGCATATTAGAAAACAAATCAAAAAGGTGAGAGAGTGTGTGTTTGGCGTGTGTGTGTCGTGGCGTGTCGCACGGCTCGGCGAGATGAGGAGCTGAGAGTGGTTAAGTGCGACACGCATACACACACACGCGCTCACACAGAAAACCCCTGGCTTCGTTATCTTCTCAGCCTGTCTTTTCGGTCGACCCAGTAACGCTGAGTGATGTTTAAATTAGTTTACAATTTGCCTCCCCGCGCCTGCAGAAGGCAACTGAGCCCGCACGATCCGAGGCGTCATCCCGGGCCTCCTAGCCGCCTGTACGGCGCCCTCCTAACGACGTCAAATTAGGCGCCGCTCCGCCGCCTGACAGTTTGTTACGACTGTTAGCGCCGTGGCGCCCGTATCATGAGCCCTAAATTGGTCGGGGCTCTCTGAGGGTGAGAGACGGAGCCTTCATCAATTTGATTAACAAAAATTACTGTAGCATGGAGGAGGCCAGACGCGGACGTGGGCATGTGAGCACACACACACACGGAAACACACACACGCGCCAACATACACGCGCACACACTCACAATATGATGGGATTTGAGGGAAAGACAGCCATGCTGGATGTTTCAGTATGTAAATGTTTGTTCTACTGGAGACTCATGTAGGATGTTTGTAAGCATCTAGACATGAGTCTGTGTGTGTGTGTGTGTGTGTGTGTGTGTCAGGGAGGTCAGCAGACCGGTGTGTGTCAGAGTCTGATAGAGAATGAGGAGGAGGTATATTTCACTCTGAGACGTGTAACAATCTCTTTCTCCGTGAGTGAACAGTAGATCACCTCAACTCCTGTGTGTGTGTGTGTGTGTGAGAGAGAGAGGATTATATCACTGCTAGGGGCACCTAGCTTTTCATCTGGATGCAATGTCAACCCCTGCCTACACACACTCACACACACACACACACACATCTAAAAGCACACACACACGTAGAGATGAGTGGAGCGAGGGAGCAGAGGGGAGATGAAGAGCTGAATCCTCCATTGTAGCTGTATTGCCTTCTGTCGTCTAATCACAGCATCATCTCTCCTCCGCCAAGCAATCGCTCCGCACCCGGCGCTCTCAGAGTGGAAGAGAGACCCTGATATCTCTGTTGCTCGCAGCAAACAGATATACAACACACACACACACACACACTCTCGTACTCTAACACGTACACACACCTAAAACACAAACACACAGACACATAGACGCACGCTCACACACCTAAAGACACACACCCATACACCTAAAGGCACACACTTACAGACACAAACACACCCAGCTTACCATGCCTGTTTTTCACAAGGAGACTTCTTTCCTATTAGGTTTAAACTGACTCAGTTCTCCCTAATCTGTGCTAATCTGTTCAGTTTCCCATCGTAACCCCTCACAGCTAGCCTTTCCACTCGTCTGAAACTGGATTAGCTTTGTATTCTCCCCTCCTTCTCTCTCTCTTTGTCCCGGACATACACAAGCACACACACACACATTTCAGTCACATTCAATCCCACTCAGATGAAGAGGAAGAGAACAGCTTTGTTAAGTAAATGAACAGAAATGGCCTTTCCTGTAAACTGAGGAAGTGTCGTAAAAGAGAGGAGAGGAGGAGATGGAGCAGGAGAGGAAAAGCTTAGAAAGATACCACAAGAGAAGAAGCATGACTTCCTCCTCAACATAAACGCTTGTTTTCGGTTGATTGAGTGTGTGAGTGCATGTGTTTGAGTGGGTGGGTGTGTTTGAGTCGCTGGGTGGGCGCAGAAGGGAAAAAGACAATGTTCCTTGAGAGCAATGAGCTTCTTAGGAGTTTAGTGTTGGGAATCTACCCATGTAATCTGTGTCAGCCAGCGTGTGTGTGCGTGGGTGTTTGTGTGTTCAGAAGGAGAGAATAGAATGTTCCTTGAGAGCCATCAACAGAGTTCAGCGGAAGTGTGTGTGAGCGGGTCAGAGGGAATGGATAGTCGGGGACAAGGGGTCATGAGACTTACCTGGGGTTGGCTCTGTGTATACCAATATGTTGAGTGGGGGCGCAGGTGTGTGTGTGTGTGCATCTGAATACATTTGTGTATTTGTGTGTGTGTGTGTGTGTGTGTGTGTGTGTGCGTATACACATGTCTAAATGTGTGTATGTTTCAACTTAGAAACTGTGTTTGTGTGTGTCTATGTATGCCAACGTACGCATGTGTGTGTGAGTGTGTGTATGTGTATACACGTATACTGCATATATGTGTGTGTGTTTGTGTTCCCCTACCTGGGATGTGCTTGGCCCAGCCTATGTTGACCACCAGCTCCCGGTCGGCGAGGTCACACAGCGTGGTGAGGGCCTTGATATCACTGTCGGGCACCGTGGGGTCGGGCATGGCATAGATCTTCTCCGGCTCAGCCACCAGCAGGTGGGACACAATCTTGTTATCTGCAAGGCAGCCAAAGGGAACTGGGTGACCAGGGCAGAGAAGAGAGAGACAGGGTCAGGGTTAACACACTCTGGCACGCGCACGCTCACACGCACGCATTCACTCGCACACACATACAGTGTGGACCAATGAGGGAACTTCTGCATGTGTGGGTGTATTTGTGTGGGCGTATATCTCTGTCTGTGTGTGTGTGTGTCTGTGTGTGTGGTTCTGGATGTGGGTGTATATCTGTGTGTGTGTGTGTTGGTAGAGGTGACTAAAACCAACATGGGTAGGATGAGAGGCCAGCAGCAGATGAGTGTTCTCTGGGTGATTAGATCCAGACCTGCTTCTCCCCTCACGCGCCTCTCCTGACTAATCACCCATGGAAATGACTAGGAGGAGACTCTGCACCCCAACACACAGGGTGGGGGGGAGGTGGGGGTGGTTGGGGGAAAGGGGTCGGTAGGGGGGTTGAAGTGATTGACAAACCGAGGAAGAGTGAGAGAATGAGTTACAGAGAGAGCAGAAGGGATGTATTTAGAGAGAGAGAGAGAGGGTTAGGAGGAGACGGAGAGAAAGAACAAGGGAGAGAGAGAGAAGTGACAAAGAGAGAACAGAGACAGTGGCACAGAGCAAAGGAGAGAGAGCAGACAGGAGAGAGAGAGAGAGAGAGAGAGAGAGAGAGAGAGAGAGAGAGAGAGAGAGAGAGAGAGAGAGAGAGAGAGAGAGAGAGAGAGAGAGAGAGAGAGAGAGAGAGAGAGAGAGAGAGAGAGAGAGAGAGAGAGAAAGGGAGAGAGACGGATAGGAGGGGTATGTGCATGTCTTAGCAGACTCCAGGGTCTTACCCAGCCCCCTTTATGCAGGGAGGAGAGCTCTATTTGGGGCAAATCTGATCTAATGTTTCCCTAATTAGAATCAATGCAAGCTGATTCCCAAAGCCACAGCCAATGTTAGTCTCCGATAATCAATGACATCGTCTGGCGCTAGATGAGTAAGATGGGCTCTGATAGGTCCACAGGCTGCTCTGGTCTGCTATCGGATAATCTCATTGGCTCATTGAATCTCTATTATCTTTATCTATCCCTGTTTATGGCTCTTGTATTTCCTGCTCTGATGTCCTGAGATCTTTAGATGTTGATATAGGAGAGGTAATCATGGGGAAGGGAGGAGAAGAGCAGAGAAGAGAACATTTAAAATAAAGATGTTGTTACTGATGCTCTCTGCTGTGCTATAATACGTTATGTTATGGCATGCTGGGGAATGCTAAAGTACTTTATGCTATGTTATGCTTTGGTAAGATGCCTTGTCCTGTGCTCAAAACAGGGTGATGGGCCTATGCAAGGTGGAGGAAGGCGCGGGCAGGAAGGGAGGGGGGGATTGGGTCAGGATGAGAGAGCTGGCACAGCGGCGGATGGATCAGTGGGATCAGTATGTGTGTCAGTCTGTTTTTCTGTGAATGTGGGTGTGCATGTCGGTGCGTGTGTGTTTGTATGTTTCCTGGTGTGTTAGTGCATGTGTGGGTGTTGTGTGTATTGGTCTGTCTGTGCGTATTGGTGTGTCTGTGTGGATTGGTGTGTGTAAGGCCACATTCCTAATGTCATTTCCTTTCTGTAATTATTCTGATGATTGCTGCAGCTCTCATGCAGGGCAGCATATTGTGAATCAGGAGAAAGCACAGCTTTAGAGACAAATCTGTTAAGCAGGGGATAGGGAGGCCTGTTTGCTGAGAAAGAGAGAAAGAGAGAGAAAGAGAGAGAAAAAGAGAGAAAGCGAGCAAGATTGAGAGTAAAAGTGAGAGAGAGAGAAAGAAAGAAAGAGAAAGAAAGAGATGCAGACTAAATGCCAACGTTAGTTAGATGTCTCTGCCAGATTGGATTTAATCCGGATTATGACTTTCCTCTCTTCCTCTGTGTTTGTGTCTACCTGTTGTGTAACTGGTGGTTATTGCATGTGCAGAGTTAAAGTCTAATATAGCTCCGGAGTGATTGTAACCTCTATTCTTCTGTGTGTGTGTGTGTGCTCAAGCGTGTGTGTGTGTGCTCAAGCATGTGTGTGTGTGTGTGCTTACATGGCTTTTTAGGAGGCAGGGCCAGCTGAGGGTTGAGGTAAGGGCTGTTCTCTGCATCTATCCGACGTTTGTACTTCTGTCGTCCTCCGCGCACCCTGTCCAGACGAACACCTGGGAGACAGAGACATGAGGGGGTTAGACCTCACACACACACACTTACAGACCACACGCACACACACACACTTACAGACACACGCACACACACACACACTTACAGACACACGCACACACACACACACTTACAGACACACACACACACACTGTGGGGAAATAGACAGCGGTGTGTTAGTGTGTAATACGTGATGTGAGGGGTGTCAGTGTGCTGGAGAATCTTGTTCCTGTCCCATCCTCCTCCTCCATCACCCTTCTTCTCTCCTCCTCTCTCCTCCCCCACTCTTCTTCTCTCTTCCTCCTCCTCTCTCCTCCCCCAGCTCTTCATCCCCCTGTTAAATGCTCCCGCTCCCCAGTTTCTTTACAGCAGCCACCCAGATGACCATAAAGACCTTTCAGGAGCTGTTTAGAGTTTCATAGCTGTGGAGGAATCCTGACTGGCGTCTACCCAGTTTACAGCGATGGGGGGAGAGGGGGGATGGGGGAGAAGAGGGGGAAAGGGGAGGAGAAGGGATGAGGGAGGAGAAGAATGAAGGGAATTGAAGACGAGGAGGGGTGTGCGGGGTGGGGGCTCCCCCTCAGCCGATTAAGAGACGGGGGGGCGGGAGATGTAGGGAAATGTGGAAGACACACACACACACACATACACACACACACACACACGCAAAAACAAACAAAAACATGAAGGCATTCTATGAACAGAAAAAAAGACATTCAGAAAAATGTTTGTGCACTGTGTGTGATCTTAACCGATCAGTCAGCACTTCTCTGCTCTGCTCTCCTCATGTCTAAAGAGAGATAACGATTCCTCTTGCAAGTAAGGCAACTGATCGTCTCACTCACATATGTTTACAACCAGGGTTATCTGGGTTCATTTGATCTTATTCTTTCTGTCTCTCTCTCTTTCTCTGTCACACACGCGCGCTCACACACACACATACCCACACACACACACACACACACACACACACACACACACACACAGACAGAGGCACACTGGGACACGCACACACTGGGACACTGGGGGAATTCTGTCACTTAAAGGCTGCATACACACACAGCATTACTGCCAAGCCTAATCAAGCCTTCTGTCAATGTCCTGTAGCCTTTTCATCTCTCTGTTCTCCCTCCCTGCCTTCCCCCTCTCCCCCCTGTGTTTCCCCCTCCCTCCCTCTCTCCTTACTCCTCCCTTCCCCCTTCCCCCTTTCTCCCTCCTGCGTTTCCCCCTCCCTCCCTCCCATCCCTCCCTTCTCCTTCCCCCCCCTCCTCCCTGCCTGTGATAAGATGAGTAGTCATGTGATGTACACCCCCACTGCACCGCAACAAAGACATCCCAGCCTCTGCTGTTTTATCACTCTGTTTCTCTCTCTCTCTCTCTCTCTCTCTCTCTCTCTCTCTCTCTCTCTCTCTCTCTCTCTCTCTCTCTGTCTCTCTCTCTAGCTTTCTTTCCCTCCCGCTCTCTCTTCATCTATTCTTTCCTTTCCCTCTTTCTTCCTCTCTTTCTCTCCTCCTGGCTCACTATTGCACCCTTGCCCCCTATGGAATGGGGGGTTGTATGTGTGTGTGTGTGTCGGGGGGCAGGGGGTCCCTTGTCTCTTGTCTTCCCAGGACTCTGATTTGTTTTTCTCTGTCCAGTCCCAGCGTGTTTCTGTGTTTTCTATTACCCACGCTGCCACATTCCCGTCCTCCCCCG
>NW_026911049.1:20000-36843 GCF_963692335.1 Osmerus eperlanus | reverse complement strand
CACAGTTATGCACACACTCACACACACTTACACGCGGACGCCAGCACACTTATGGTCCCACACACACAAAGTTGCATACAGACAAGCACACAGTTAAACACACAAAAATACAATGTTACAAACACACTTCACTCATACACAGTTATACACACACACATAGTGTTAGGAACACATGGCCCATGTCTTAGGGCAGGAGAGCTTCAGTGGTTTTCCTGTGAAACACTCAGGTGCTGTGAAACACTCAGGTGCTGTGAAATGCATACTGAATTGAATTGACTTGAGAGAGACAGAGAGGCAGAGAGACACAAAGAGAAAGAGAGAGTGTCAGACAGAGAGTGAGACCCAGAGAGAGAGTGTCTGGGAGACAGAGACAGAAAGAGAGAGTGTCAGACAGAGAGTGAGACCCAGAGAGAGAGTGTCTGGGAGACAGAGACAGAAAGAGAGAGTGTCAGACAGAGAGTGAGACCCAGAGAGAGAGTGTCTGGGAGACAGAGAGACAGAAAGAGAGAGTGTCAGACAGAGAGTGAGACCCAGAGAGAGAGTGTCTGGGAGACAGAGACAGAAAGAGAGAGTGTCAGACAGAGAGTGAGACCCACAGAGAGAGTGTCTGGGAGACAGAGAGACAGAAAGAGAGAGTGTCAGACAGAGAGTGAGACCCAGAGAGAGAGTGTCTGGGAGACAGAGAGACAGAAAGAGAGAGTGTCAGACAGAGAGTGAGACCCAGAGAGAGAGTGTCTAGGAGACAGAGAGACAGAAAGAGAGAGTGTCAGACAGAGAGTGAGACCCAGAGAGAGAGTGTCTGGGAGACAGAGAGACAGAAAGAGAGAGTGTCAGACAGAGAGTGAGACCCAGAGAGAGAGTGTCTGGGAGACAGAGAGACAGAAAGAGAGAGTGTCAGACAGAGAGTGAGACCCAGAGAGAGAGTGTCTGGGAGACAGAGACAGAAAGAGAGAGTGTCAGACAGAGAGTGAGACCCAGAGAGAGAGTGTCTGGGAGACAGAGACAGAAAGAGAGAGTGTCAGACAGAGAGTGAGACCCACAGAGAGAGTGTCTGGGAGACAGAGAGACAGAAAGAGAGAGTGTCAGACAGAGAGTGAGA
This sequence comes from Osmerus eperlanus, assembly GCF_963692335.1. Lineage (NCBI taxonomy): Eukaryota > Metazoa > Chordata > Actinopteri > Osmeriformes > Osmeridae > Osmerus > Osmerus eperlanus. The sequence continues at coordinate 35,744 of NW_026911049.1, read as the reverse complement.
CCCAGAGAGAGAGTGTCTGGGAGACAGAGACAGAAAGAGAGAGTGTCAGACAGAGAGTGAGACCCACAGAGAGAGTGTCTGGGAGACAGAGAGACAGAAAGAGAGAGTGTCAGACAGAGAGTGAGACCCAGAGAGAGAGTGTCTGGGAGACAGAGACAGAAAGAGAGAGTGTCAGACAGAGAGTGAGACCCAGAGAGAGAGTGTCTGGGAGACAGAGACAGAAAGAGAGAGTGTCAGACAGAGAGTGAGACCCACAGAGAGAGTGTCTGGGAGACAGAGAGACAGAAAGAGAGAGTGTCAGACAGAGAGTGAGACCCAGAGAGAGAGTGTCTGGGAGACAGAGAGACAGAAAGAGAGAGTGTCAGACAGAGAGTGAGACCCACAGAGAGAGTGTCTGGGAGACAGAGAGACAGAAGGCAGGAGGTGTGTTACTGTACCTTGGTTGCAGGTCTTGCCAGTGTAGCCAGGGTGGCACCTGCACTTGTTGGGTCCGATACAGTCTCCGTGTTTACAGCCATGCTGACAGAGAGCTGAGGGGGAGGAGGGGAATGGGAGGTGGAGAGGAGGGGGAGGGGGAGGAGGAGGGGGAGGGGGAGAAGTAGCAGCAGGAGGAGGAGCAGGAGGAGGACGAGGACAAGGACGAGGAGGAGAGGAAGAAGGAGGAGAAGGAGGAGGAGAGGGAGGGGAGGGGGAGGGCAGAAAATGAGCAGACATGATGTGCACAAATTGAGAGTGTGTGTACATGTCTGAATGTGTGTGTGTGTGTACATGTCTGAATGTGTGTGTGTGTGTTTGGGGTGGGGGTGTGCACTTCCCAGGCTAGCTTTGTCTCTGATTGATATGTATGAGTATGTGTCAATGAGTGTGTGTGTGTAATAAACTGTGTGTGTAATAAAGTGTGTGTGTGTCCACAGCTCTCTTGTTGACTGTATGCTCCTCTCAGATCAGTGTGACAAAGCTCTTAATCCTTCAGTTATTTGACTTCCTCAGCCATCAGCTGTGTGTGTGTGTGTGTGTGTCTGGTTCTGGTGATACCAAGCATACCTGGGGATAGGCCCGGATCTGATAGATTGTGAGTGTGTGTGAGTGTGTTTATGTGAGTGTGTATGTGTGTGTGAGTGTGTGTGTGTGTAGTTACATAGATTAGTGAAACGAAAGGGCTTCAGTTCAATACTGAGATAAGATCTTCCAGAGAGACCACTTCAACACACAGTCTCTCCCATTATAATGGATCACTCTGGAGGCCACTGTTCATTTCCTTGGAGAATTTAATCAATTTTTAAAAAGCTGTTCAGAGCTTGAACTTTGAAAGTGCGACACACACACACACACTTTACTGAGCAGTACAGAAATACCGTACTTGCAGGGGAGCCTAGCTAACACATGCTACTGTACCAGGATGAGTAGTGTATCGCTTTGCTTGTGCAGTTCCACATGGAACCGAAAACAAAAGGAAGTATTTAATTTGTGTTTTTGGTGTCAAACTAAATTACGTCCAACAACAAAATGTACCACAAATCTTTGGCTGGCTGCAGATCTTCCATTCTCTGCTGCTAATCTCTATACTGCTGGTCTCTCTCCAGAATCTCTCTCTATACACCTGGTCTTTCTCTACTGCAGGTCTCTCTACAACCGGTCGCTCTATATCTGGACTTTCTTCTGCATCTACCTCTGCTGCTGGTCTATATACAGCTGATCTCTCTATGGATAGTCTCTCTATACAGCTGGGCTCTACCGCTGGTCTCTCCTGCTAGCCTGTATACTGCTGGTCTCTCCTGCTAGCCTGTATACAGCTGGTCTCTCCTGCTAGCCTGTATACTGCTGGTCTCTCCTGCTAGCTTGTACACAGCTGGTCTCTCCTGCTAGCCTGTATACAGCTGGTCTCTCCTGCTAGCCTGTATACTGCTGGTCTCTCCTGCTAGCCTGTATACTGCTGGTCTCTCCTGCTAGCCTCTATACAGCTGGGCTCTACTGCTGGTCTCCTGCTAGCCTGTATACTGCTGGTCTCTCCTGTTAGCCTGTATACAGCTGGTCTCTCCTGTTAGCCTGCATACAGCTGGTCTCTCCTGCTAGCCTCTATACAGCTGTGCTCTACTGCTGGTTTCCTGCTAGCCTGTATACAGCTGGACTCTCCTGCTAGCCTGTATACAGCTGGTCTCTCCTGCTAGCCTGTATACAGCTTGTCTCTCCTGCTAGCCTGTACACAGCTGGTCTCTCCTGCTAGCCTGAACACAGCTGGTCTCTCCTGCTAGCCTGAACACAGCTGGTCTCTCCTGCTAGCCTGTATACAGCTGGTCTCTCCTGCTAGCCTGAACACAGCTGGTCTCTCCTGCTAGCCTGTATACAGCTGGTCTCTCCTGCCATCCTGTATACTGCTGGTCTCACTTGCTAGTATCTCTCAGCCTGCTTTCAAAGGCTGCCACACGAGGACGCAGCCAAGTGATTCTAATTTCCATTAACAGCCTCATTAGCCTGTCATAATACAGGGAAATCAGAGCAGTTAATTATCCCCACGGATGAGCCAGTGGGAAGAGCAACATGTAGGAGAGCGTGTGTGGAGGTTTCAGATGAGTGAAGTGAGGTGTGTATGCCTGCATGTACGTGTGTGTGTGTGATCCAGATAGAGAGGGAAAGAGACAGAGAATACAAGAAGCCATGCGAGAAAAAGGTAAGTGTCTGACATCACGATGTGCTTGGATTTTGAGCGGACTATCCCTTTACAGGCTTTTTCCATAAAAGAATGGAACAAAGAAAAATGGACACCCTGAAAGCAGAACCTTATATCCAATATGTCTAATCCCGTAAAAAGCGCTCTTATCTGAACGCGGGTCTGTGATTCATGGTAGCGTCTCACCCTTGGCTAGGAGGCTGCTTGACATGAAAGCGGGGCTTGGTTCTAGTCTTTCAAGGCTGAAGCAAGCTGGGTTGCTTTCAAAGACAACAGAACCACTCTGAATCCTCCACCTCCAGCAAGATACACATCACCTGACTCACTCCTCTTTATTACATGGCTCAATCTAAAGAGTGTGTGTGTGTGTGTGTGTGTGTGTAGACGTGTTTATTTTGCTGTACGTGTGTGTGCACACACCGGTATTTTGCTGTGTGTGTGTGCGCCCGTGCGTGTGGGTATTTGTGTGACATGCAAAACATTGAGAGCTCTCGATTAGGTCTCAGATATAAGTGAGAAAGGGGAGGCCTAATTTGGGTTTGGGAGAGGAGGGGGGAGGGGGGCATCTGGTGGTTTATTGGGTCAGACTCCTTATCTGGATGGGATCCTCTAAGCGACAGTCAAATCGTGTATTAATAAAACACAAGCTGTGTTGGTATTCAGTTTTACTGTAAGTGATGAGCGTGAGAGCACGTGTGCGTGTACGTTTACATGTGCGTGTGTGTGCTTGAATGTGCGTGTCTGTGTTGAATGTGAGTTTGTGTGTGCACCTATATGTGTGTGTGTGTGTGGCCATGCTTAGATGTGACCCAGCTCAGTGAAAGGGGCGTGGCTAACTCCTATTTGGCATGAGAAGGGAAATCCCCCTCGCCCCTAAACCACATCAAGAGGCGCTCATATATATACTCTGATCAAACGATGCAGTCGACTAAACATGGCCGCTCCCTGGCAGAGTGACCTCGCACGCCCTCGTTCCAGGAATACCATCTGCCCACGCCCCCAGATGACACCCTTCCCTTTGATTAGATTTTCCATCAGGCATTCTGGCTGGCCACCTGACCCTACCCCGTCGAATGATGTTGAATAGAAGGGGGTCCTAAATTATAGCTGGCATTATTGGTGGATTTCAGGTTGCGTGAATGGTCCTTGATGGAGATTTGTAACGGGGGAAACGTCCAAAAAGGGGGATTTTTTTAATTCTATTTCAAAGCATGTTGGATAAAACTTAATTTAGTTATTTTGTTTTATCAATACTTTTGTATTACTGTATTGTATTACTTTTCTATTATTGTTACAACAACAATCCAAGTCTTAAGTCAACGTGTAAGACTGTTGATCCAAGAGCCTGTGTGTCTGTGTGTGTGTGTGTGTGTGTGTGTGTGTGTGTGCACGCTTTTGCATCAATGTGTGAGTGTGTTTGTGTCTGCATAAAAGAGTGTCCTTGGTGTTTTAGTGTGTGTGCATGTTCGTTGTGTGTGTGTATGTGTGTGTATGTGTGTGTGCATGTTCATTGTGTGAGTGTATGTGTAGGTGTGTATGTGTGTGTGCATGTTCGTTGTGTGTGTGTATGTGTATGTGTGTACGTGTGTGTGCATGTTCGTTGTGTGTGTGTAGGTGTGTGTGTATGTGTGTGTGCATGTTCGTTGTGTGTGTGTAGGTGTGTGTATGTGTGTGTGCATGTTCGTTGTGTGTGTGTATGTTTGTGTGAGTGGGTCTGACTCTATAAATAAGTTAGTGAAACCCTGAACCCAGAGGATATGACGCTTCAACCAGGAAATAGATCGTGTTGAGCTAACCTTGGTTCTGGCACCTTATCCCCACTACTCGGTGCGCTAAGGCGTAGAGAGCTGCAAAACAAACGGCCAAACACACAAACAAACACAAGACAGAAACATAAACACAATGGCAGGCTTAAAAGAAAAAAAAAGGATTAAAAATCAATAACAGTCAGAATTGTGCACGTGATTATAAAGTCATGCTGGGACAATATGATGTGAAAGCATTCCCGAACGCGAAATATGTTATTTGTGCGGTTCTCTTCTAGCAGTACACGGCCTTGACGGAGTCAATCGTCACCGGATCCTGATATCCAAAAGCGCTGGCAACAGACCGACGTTCAGATGATTTTGAGACCTCCGCGCTGTTTCCCCGGTGATTAATTAGGCATATCCCCGACCGCTCGCATCTTAAAAGATATGCAGAAGAAAGAGTCTTTGGGCGCTCGGAGTTTGTAGTGTGCTGCAAACAGGCAGACTGTGATGTACGGTTCAATTTCTCCGTTACACTCCTTTGGTGAATGAAAGCAAAACCACCACCACAGGACTGCCGAGGCGCTCTCCGGAGGATGAGAATAACTGACACTGAGTTTCTAGTTTGAACAGCGAATTCCTCTGTGAAAAAGAATGTAATCCTGTCCTATTGCCGTTAGATGTTACCATAAAACTGTCAATAGTTCCAATCCTGACAATTCCTGACTATTCTCACATCCTTTTTCCAAAACCCTTAGCTCCTTAGCGCTTAGAGTCAACAAGACTTTCCAAAAGTTTCCGTTGATTTTAATCCTCATTCGACCATTATCGGATCCTGACTTTCAGGATTTCATCCCCAAAGTTTACTTAATATATTCTTCCAGGGAAGGGCTTATCAAGGAGGCAGAGATGAAGAGAGAGAGTGAGGAATAAGGATGAGGAAAAGAGAAAGAAGGAAAGACACTGTTCTTATTTCTTTCTGGCCCCTGGCTTCATACTTCACACTCATTCCCAATTCTGCTTTTTCTTCTAAATTCTCCTTCCAACTCTCTCTCCTCACACCTCTCCCCCCCCCCACACACACTCTCTCCTTCACCGCCTGTCTCTTTTTCTCTCTCTGTCCTTCTCTCTCTCCCTCCCCTCTGGTTCAAGGACCTTTTAAACACAGGCCATATCTATTAAGTTCTCGATTCTACCAGACCACTCATTCAGACCAGAACCCCACGCTGTCATTGTCCATAGCTTCCATCTCTTACAGCAACACTCACTCCTCTCCCTCTCTCCTCTTCCTCCCTCTCTCTTCCTCTCTCCTCCTCTTCCTCCCTCTCTCCTCTTCCTCCCTCTCTCCTCCTCTCCCTCACTATCTCCTCCTCTCCCCCCTTCTCTCCTCTTCCTCCCTCTCTCCTCCTCTTCCTCCATCTCTCCTCCTCTCCATCCTTATGCTCTCTACTATTCCACCCTCACTTTCACCACTTTCTCCTTTCCTCCAGTTTGTATTTCCTCTTTTTTCTCTCTCTCTCTCTCTCTCTCTCTCTCTCTCTCTCTCTCTCTCTCTCTCTCTCTCTCTCTCTCTCTCTCTCTCTCTCTCTCTCTCAGGCTTGTAATTCTTTTGTACTTTCACCCCCCTCCCTTCCTCCTCTCTCACCTTCCTCCCCTCCCTCCCTCCCTCCCGCCCCTCCCCCCTCTCCGTTTCCATCTCTGAGGTGTAAATCTGCAGGAGGTGCATGGAGGACTGATTGTGGTCTCAAGTGATTGGATCCGTGCATCTCGGTCGGTCAGGGGTATTTGCGGGCGTTAGCGAGCTAACACTGAGGTTTCCTCAGTGGTCATCGATTTAGCTCGCTGCAAAAGCTCGCTGCAACGAGGGAGGGAAGGGGGAGGGGGGCGGAGCGGGGAGTGATACAGTTTTCCTCCTCACAGATGGAGCGCGGCGAAGGAACTCACAGGTGGAGCGCGGCGAAGGTCTGAGTGGAACGGTCATTTAACGGGGAGGGGGGGGGGGGGGGGGGGGGGAGAGGAAGACACAGGAACTCCATTCTCGACGTGACTTGAAATTTCCGTTGGTCAGCTTCCGGAAAGTGTAAAGACAAATGTAAATGGATTCAGTCACATCCCAACGTTTTAGTGAAACCGGTACTGGAGACCAGGTCCAGATATCCTCCTATAGAAGACTGTTTATGGTGGCTTGGTCTGATGTGCGCAAGGCTGAGGCATGGATGCGGCGGCCTGGGTTTGAATCTGGCAGTGTCCTTCTCTCTCTCTCCCACATGTCCTGTCCTCTCCATAATGACTATCTGAATCAATAAAATAAATTAGAAAGGCAGTAATGCCTCTAAAAATATGTCTTTAAAAGTCTACTTATGACCAGGCAGCACCTCCACTGTAGCGCCGATGTCTGGTCCACCCCACCAGCACTCCCCCGATCTGGACCCGCCCGAGGGGGACGACTCCAGGATATGGTCATCGACCGGATGTGCTGACTTCTCGTTCTCCGCACTTCACAGTTCTCGAAATAATCTCAATTCCAGCTACGTCCGGACAGCGCCCAAACAGAATGGGAAAAGAAGAGATCACAGTCCATCATGTATAATTTCCCGTCTGATCTCTTAGTGGCATGCCGGCTTGCCTTCGCTCCAGGCTCACCGAGCTGGCACGGCCACAGGGAGGAGGGGAGAGGAGAGGCAGCTGGCTGGCTGGCTGGACGGCTGCCAAGTTCGGGGGTGGAGGTGGGGGGGATAGAGGGAGGGTGTTGGAGGGAGGAGGAGGGTAGGGTGGGGGGGTTAGAGGGAGGAGGAGGGTAGGGTGGGGGGGTTAGAGGGAGGTAGAGGGAGGGAGGAGGAGGGTAGGGGGGTTAGAGGGAGGAGGAGGGTAGGGTGGGGGGGTTAGAGGGAGGAGGAGGGTAGGGTGGGGGGGTTAGAGGGAGGGAGGGTACTGGATACCGAGGTAGGCTTCCAAACGTCACTGCCGCAGAACCGAGTGGATCAGCCTGAGCAGAACCAGTGAGGTGAAACGAGGACTTGATTCTGAGCTGACAGTAAACAGGACTTTACAGGAAGTGTATTTCTTTGGTGTACGAAAGGACAAATGGGTCTAATCGACAGGAGATAAAGATAGCATGAAATGACAAGTTAGGCTGAGCACAAACCAATTCAAATGACTGAACAAAATCAAACAAACAATTCAGGTTTGGAACACACAAATGCAACACAAACGTTTTAAACAGAAACTTTTGCGGTACAACAAAAGGAAGCAGGTATTATTAGCCACAGCCATTAGTCTCAAAACACCTGGGGCTTTCAGCCAGTGAGGAAGCATGCAGTGCAGTCCTGTGTGAATGTGCAAAACTGGACGGCATCCACGGCCAGGAGACATTGGTGTGTGTGTGTATGTGTGTGTGTGTGTGTGTGTGTGTGCAGCTGTGGAAACCAAGCCAGGCAGTATCCTTCATTTTAGCACACCGTGCAAAGCGTCCAGAACCCTTCTGCTAATTATACCATCGTATTTATACCACACAGCCCCCCCACAGGCTCACTCCCAAAGCCAGCAGAGCAGGAACGCTCTCCGAGGATGAATTACATGTACAAGTGATACAATTAAAATACATGTGAATTACATGTATGCAAATCTTAGCCCACAGGCCTGAATGGTGACAGTCCCACTGAGGGACTGGAGGTGAGGAGAGATGGGGTGATAACTGAGATCTGTCACTGTGTCATGGGGCAGAAGGGAAGAGGGTGTGCGTGTGTGTGTGTGTGTGTGTGTGTGTGGGGGGGGGGGGGGGGGTAAGAGTTGATTCACAACATATCCTCTGGTTCAGGTATCCAGACAGAATCTACCTATCTAAGATAGTCTTGCATCCCAATCAATTGGTCTGTGTGCGTGTGTGTGGTGTGTGTGTGTCAAATTCTGCCAAATACTTGCTTTGAGGTGCAATTGATTTAGTTATGCTTGTTCCATCAAACCATTTGAACGACCCCAGTGGTGCACAGTCTGAACCAAAACAAGTACACCTAAAACACTTCCTTTAAAAAACAAGTATTTGATATTCACTGGACTGTATTTGACCCAGATCTGAACCAGAGACCAACCTACCCATCCCCCCCCACCCCCACAGAAACCCCCGGTTGTGCTTAGTAACCTCCATCACCCCCCCCTCCCGCCAGGCACTGCCATGGCAACACTTACGTTGGCACTGACCCCAGGACCGTCGGGTCCAGCCCCAGCAGCAGTCGATTCGGGCGCCGTAGCGACACAGCCCATTGGACGAGGCCATCTGCCGAGGCCACCTATTAAGAGAAGAGCACAGTCAGGTTATGGTAACAGGCTAAAGTACTCTTGTATACACAACCAAATGTGTGGTGAAAGATTTTCAGACGTATATTCAGACTCTATATTCAACCAAAATCCATGTACTGTGTTTTATCTAACTTTGGCATGAGTTTTGAAAGTGGTGTGTACACACACACACACACACTCACACACATGGTAATCACATTCACAACACATCACTTTTCCTCATTATCACTCTGGAGTCGAACAAACAGGTCACAAGCCGGTGACATCACACTTCCTGTGATGTCATATCTAAGCGCCTGCTTCAGTCCCCGTCTTGTGACACGCTGCCACAGTGATCCACCCAGGCAGGATCCGCACCGTAGAGAGGGAGGGTCTGAGCGATCAGAAACATGTTGACGTTCACAACGTCCTTCCTCACTTCCTCCCACCCCTCATCCCTCCCACCCCTCATCCCTCCCTTTTTCCTTTTCAATAGCACCACTTCTCTCACCCCATCCTGTCACCACTACCCCCTCCTCCCCCCTCCCTCACCCATCACTGCAACTGTCACAGCTGGGATTCCAGACAAGGCTTTTTGTCGAGCTCTGACAACGATGTTCTTTGTGACATTAGCATCAAAATAACTTCCTGAGGTGTGAATGCAGGAGGGAGGACAGTACTATTAGTATAACTACTACTAATGATCACAATCATAATAATGCTTCCAGGATGGTGAGGAAAGCCAGGCACTGACGGATAATCTTGCATGCAGGACATGCAGGAGCACACTAACCACACAAACCCTAAATACCCAAATAAGAGCCGGATGTGTTTGTGATTTGGTGTTCTGTTCTATTCTGTTTCTCCTTGGAAAGAGAGGAAGACAGAGAGAGAGAGAGAGAGAGAGAGAGAGAGAGAGAGAGAGAGAGAGAGAGAGAGAGAGAGAGAGAGAGAGAGAGAGAGAGAGAGAGAGAGAGAGTGTATGAGAGAGAGTGTATGAGAGAGAGTGTATGAGAGAAAGATTTTCTTGGCAGGCCATGGACTAGGATTACCTCCTCTATCTCTCCAGAGCATCCCCACATGTTGTGGTGGGGATAAGAGGTAGAAAAAGCCCATTTAAGGACCCTTTCTCTGGGAAATAGCAGAAGCACTGGCCGCCACAATGCCCTGATCCTTGGCAGGGAGACTGAGGTCTGCTGACTGAATCAAGCTCCTTGATGAAAAGGGGGGGGGGGGGGGGGGAACTAAAACTAAACCATCGTTCAGAAAGTGTCCTGAAGTGTCTCTGAAGAGATCCTTGTTGCCTTCTAATTATGGAGGAAGAGGAAGAGGAGGAGGAAGAGGAGGAGGAAGAGGAGGGCAGTCCAGCCGCCACAGTGAGAGGATGATACAGATTAGTGTTTGGTATTCAGTGCACGCACTCTCTTTCTCTCTTCCACCTTTCTTCTAGTCCCCCCCTCCCCCCTCCCCTCCCCTCCCCCTCTCCCCTCCCCTCCCCTCCCCTCCCCTCTCCCCTCTCCACCCCCCTCCCCTCTCCCCCCCTCCCCCCTCCCCTCCCCTCCCCCGGTCTGTCCCAGGAGTTAGTGTCCAGTGCCAAGCTGGGAGACATGCTAATAGCTTCCCCGGCAGCCAATCAGGAGGGAGGGGGAGGGGCTCCTGACAGGGGAGGCTGAGTGAGAGTGGCAGTCTCAGGGTGATGTTAGTCTGCTGTCTGGCAGGGCTGTTTGTTGGGGACACGGCGTGGGGCCTAGAGGGACAGGGCTGGGGGTAGAGGCACAGGGCTGGGGGTAGAGGCACAGGGCTGGGGGTAGAGGGACAGGGCTGGGGGTAGAGGCACAGGGCTGGGGGTAGAGGCACAGGGCTGGGGGTAGAGGGACAGGGCTGGGGGTAGAGGCACAGGGCTGGGGGTAGAGGCAAAGGGCTGGGGGTAGAGGAACAGGGCTGGGGGTAGAGGCACAGGGCTGGGGGTAGAGGCAAAGGGCTGGGGGTAGAGGAACAGGGCTGGGGGTAGAGGCACAGGGCTGGGGGTAGAGGCAAAGGGCTGGGGGTAGAGGCAAAGGGCTGGGGGTAGAGGCACAGGGCTGGGGGTAGATGGACAGGACTGGGGGTAGAGGCACAGGACTGGGGGTAGAGGCACAGGACTGTCTGTCTTGGAAGTACAGAAGTTGCAAAATGTCTTAGTAATTTAAGGACACACACCACTTCTGACCAGGGATAAACATCACATCCATTTCCCCACAAAAATTGCGCCAAACACACTAAGCTATATATGGATAGTTTCTCAGCAGAGAAACTAATATCAATATTAGACGTGGATAAAGGGATGAGAAACCAAATTAAAATGGCTTCGTTTTGCAGGCAAAGTGATTAACAGCCACAATAATGCCAAATGGAGTTGCTGTATATTGGTCCATCAGGGTATTAAGAATTCAGATAACTGCCCTGTTGATAAAGCCCTGTGATACAGGCAGGGTGATATTTAACCGTGCTCGTAAAACGAGTGTATGCATTACAGAGCGGGAAAGAGAGAGCAGGGTGCTGTGAGGGCCCTGGCTAAGCACTGAAGGTAATTAGTTAGCCTGCAGCGTTTTCGCAACAAACAACCTGGACCCAAGAAAACGGTGGCATTCTGTCCCGCTGAGTAGCTGAGTTGGGGACATGAGGCGGAAGCAGAAGCGCTCGGTGAGACGAGAGAAGAGCAAGCGATCGGTAGCTAAAGGAAGCATGTGGTGAACTCCCGCAGACAAATTGAGGTTGAAAAGGCTTTCTTTCTTTCTCTCTCTCTCTCTCTCTCTCCTTTTCTCTCTCTCTCTCTCTCTCTCTCTCTCCTTCGCTCTCTCTCTCTCTCTCTCTCTGTGTCTCTCTCTCCTTTTCTCTCTCTCTCTGTTCTGTTTGGCAGCCAGAGGTGGGTGGAGTGGTCATAGTGAAGGTGGACAAAGCTCACTGTGGCCTCCGTTAGCAGACCGGTTCTGAGTGACTGAGAAGGAGAGAGAGAAGGGAGGGGTACACATATACACACACACACACATACATACAGGCCTAGAATATGAGTTCGGCAATGGAATTTTGTCTACCCATTTATCGTACATTTCGCTCTCGCCCTCTCTGTTTCTCTCATCCTTCTCTTATAGCCACTGGCAATTTTCTGACCAACCGGCATCCGTCTTGTTGTTGACGCCGCTCAACAGCCCCGGTCCTCTGAATAATGTGTCATTTCTTTGTTACACACAACGGACAGAACTGACTGTCCTTACTTCCTGTGACTGATCACCCCCCAACACGCACGCACGCACACACACACTTCATGTAATATTCATAACATGCACAGCAGCCCATGTCATCTTTCTTCTATCAACTCAACTGTTGATGGTGGGCCGCTATCTCGGCTCCAAGGCAGTGTTCTCTGATTGAGGATGATGGAATGTAATGATATGTTGCTTAACCGAGGAAAAGTGTTCATGGGTGTAGCAGAGAATATGGGTGTGTGTGTGAGAGAGAGAGACTCACTCACTCACTCACTGTCTCTCACTCTCACTCTCTCTCAGAGGGAGGGTAAGAGAGTGAGAGACATAGGGTGAGAGAGAGGGTGAGAGAGAGAGAGAGAGAGAGAGAGAGAGAGAGAGAGAGAGAGAGAGAGAGAGAGAGAGAGAGAGAGAGAGAGAGAGAAAGAGAGAGAGTCATGTAAAACTGGCCTTGCATACCCGCACGCAAGCAAGCAGTCACAGGAAAGGACAGGGTCTGATGTCACCACTGAAGCCATGTTTGGCACCAAAACTTGGCGTTGGTGTTCGACTGAGGTAACCTAGGAATGGGCTGGCTGCAATCTCGCGCTACTATATGCACTGACATCACTCTGGAACAATACCCGTGCGCGTGTGTGCGTGTAACGTGCGCGTGTTTCTGTTAAGTCTAGACTTTCATCCTGGCAAAGTGCTCTCGGCCCAAGATTAAGTACTTTCTGGACAAAACCACTCGACCAAGCAGCAGCCAAAGATAATGACAACAGGAAGCACTGCCTGTTTCATCTCCAGGTCCTCCCACTCAACCTGACAAGCACCCACACATACATAATGCCAGATCATTAGGATATCCACCCCATAATATGTGTTATTAATTAGACCTATTATGGGATGACCTTGCTAGGGTTGCCATGGAGGCGTCCTTCAGGTAGCTAAGCCTTCTCTAAACAGTTCTACCGAGAGAGGCGGCCTCCAAGTAATGAATGGGATTTTCACGCGCATTCTCTCACGGGACACCGCTTCGCTCGCTCGCTCGCTCGCTCTCTCTTTCTCTATGAATTTATATTGAAGTAGCGGGCCGCTGGTTTATAACCATGGAAATTGGCAAATAATGACCTGCGTGACAAGCTCGCTCCATCAGCGGGAGCCGTTAATAACGTATGCCGCCGCCGGGTTTGCGTTGACGCTCATTATGCGGTGGCACACTGGTGAAATATCAGCGCATCTCGGCAGACGGCGGCCCCGGTGAGCTGTCAGAACGCACCGGCTATCATAACTCACTCCGGTCATCATGATACGGACTATATGCACGAGGCTTGATCACATACATGTCTCCTTTACATGCTGACGACACACACACACACACAGAGACAGACGTCTTTCACACCAGCCTGCTTCACAACTGTCTCTCTGTCGCACGTACACACATGGGCCTTTACACAGGTGATAATAATAATCACCTGTGTGATAATAATTAATAACTATAGATGATGTTATAAATTACATGTAGGTAAAATGTTGTCTCGGAAGCTCGAAGGACCAACTGCCACTATATTAATCTCTAAGAAAGATGTTTTCTATTAGTCCCCATCATATTTGCCCAAAGTATGTCAAAAGAATGAAGCCTAGGGCACAACCTGTTCAAACGACGATACATGGAGACAAAACTTAATCTAATTCGAAGGCGTGACAGATTTTTCTACTGGAAAAATTGGAAGTTCATTGCAACACGCTCGTGCTCCGTTTACATATCTGGCTTTACAACTGTGAACAGAGAGTTCATGAATCTGTGAAGGATATCTGCTCTGCTACAGCCTGAAATATCATTAACCCTCGTGCTGCCTTCGGGTCACATGACCCAAAGGTTCATAACGAACCATCGTTGTGTTTACCCAATTTTACCCAATACAAAAACAAATTAAAATAATTTTCTTTTAACCTTTGCAATGTGGGGGGTCTGAGACAGCCTAGCTGTTAAAAGAAAATGCTTCACTTTGTCTTTGTATGCGGTAAATTTGTCGCAATACGACGGTGGGTCACAATGACTGATGGGTCAGAATGACCCGAAGATAACACAAGGGTTAAATAAATATCCACGGTGCTTAACCCTCGTGCTGCCTTCGGGTCACATGACCCAAAGGTTCATAACGAACCATCATTGTGTTTACCCAATTTTACCCAATACAAAACCAAATAAAAATACTTTTCTTTTAACCTTCGCAATGTGGGGGGTCTGAGACAGCCCGACGGTTAAAAGAAAATGCTTCACTTTGTTTTTGTATGCGGTAAAGTTGTCGCAATACGACGGTGGGTCACAATGACTGATGGGTCAGAACGACCCGAGGAGAACACAAGGGTTAAGGAAGCGTTTGTCTTGTTGTGGAGGAAGGGAATCCGTCTTTAGGGTGATGTATACAGTTTAGTCAAGTTGGACCAGGTCCAGGTCTGGAAGACAACCAACAGTTATTAATAAACAAGGATGATGCAATTGCTTGAAAGTTATTCCCCGAGGTGCAATAAGCTACATAATGTAGATTACTAGGAGGCTTTAGAATGAAATCTAGGTCATGTTCTATTGACCTAAGATGGAAGTAAGTGTTCCGATACATGCAGATGATTGTTGCCAATACCTCGTGTACCCAAGCGAAAAGTATTTTGCGTATAAGCACAGCCTAGGCTACTTAAAGGTGTCAATATGTGAATGTTAGACTACAGATGTACGAAAGTACACTTCAGTTGTGTAAAGAAGGATACTTATAATGAAAATGTTTTAGGCAATTTTATGTTGACATTATTTAGGTTACCTATAGGTCTGCTCTTTCCCGCTTGGGTGTTTATAGGTAGTCTATATTGAATCTGGGTTTAGAACGAAATGCACAATGTTGACAATAACAGTCACCAAAAAAACGTCCATGAATGCTTGAATTCTTGATGCTAACGGTTAATTACAGTGTCAGTAAATAGGCCTACTTAGCTACAAGTAAAAGGGATCGGCTATATTGGGGGACAATGATGGTCAGAAGTTCGTCTTTATTGAATATAGTAGTGTTAAATATGAGAAATAACCTTGCAGCTACTTGCTACTGATGTACGAACAAAAGTATTACAAAAAAAAGGCTCTGACCTCAACGTTGATCGACATAAAACAGCCAGCACGCCTTACTTGAGAGTATTATACCTCACTGAGGCACGCTGGGATGCCCGCGTGCACCTATAAGGAGGGTTCGACTAGATTCCAATCTCGCGCACATTCTTAGGGTTTTGGCACGTTTCTTCTCGACCTCGCCACCTCACGCTCCCCCCGGTTCGTGTTCGGGCATGAACCAACCAAGTCAATGAGAACGCATTCTGTCACACATCAGCTAATTTCTAGAAAACTCACCCCCACCAGCAATACACGTTGACATGGAGATGGTGGACCAGATTTGGCAAAAAAAATTAAAACACTGCCAAACCTAGATTTTAACTCCATATGCAAATTCGGGCAAAAGTACAGGCAGCGAAACGAATGGACATGGGCTACAATGATCTACTTCCGTGAGAGTTCCAAATCAGATACATCAGATTTATATACCTAACGAAGTAGCCTAGGCCTATAATTCTGTGAAAAGTGCCACTGTTCATTTTAAGATTAAGGGGAGATCAGATGCAGTTGAGCAAAATAAACAAATCGCTAGGTAGGCGATCTAGCTAGTCTACTTGCACACGCTTTCGTTCACAGCGTGTCAAGTGTGACCCCTCGCACATAGTTTCATTAGAACAGCAACACGTTTCAATCTTTTCCGCTGTGAATATTTCAAACGTGCAAATCACA
>NW_026911049.1:0-17500 GCF_963692335.1 Osmerus eperlanus | reverse complement strand
ACTGTCGGGCTGTCTCAGACCCCCCACATTGCAATGGTTAAAAGAAAATAATTGTTATTTGTTTTTGTATTGGGTAAAATTGGGTAAACACAACGGTGGTTCGTTATGAACCTTTGGGTCATGTGACCCGAAGGCAGCACAAGGGTTAAAGCGAGGCTCGTAACTAGTTTGAATCTGTATTTGGTGGCATGATCAATATTATGTTTTGTCATTGCCTTTTCATTTCCTGGCTAATCACGCACAACAAACGTAAGCTAGTCTACAAAGGCAACAAAAAAAAAAGGTTTGAAAAAATATTAAGATTCGAAAGGTTGAAAAAAGATTTGTGAAAAAACTTTTTTTTTTTTTTTAAAGGCTGAAAAAAAAGTACATTGCAAAAACTAAGTATGTAATGTATGAGGCAGGGAGTCAGCGATGTCGAAATGACTGAGAATAGACATTCCAGATAATCACCCATGGCCATATATGTTCGAAATTGTCGGTGTCAAAAGGATTCCTGGCTAATGCAATGCATATCTGTAGTCTTTTTGAATTCATGTATCACTATGATGTGAGGTCCTACAGGAAATGGCTACTTTTTACTTAAGATATGTCAGAGCCCACACTTCCTTACCTTAACTTGAGAGAAAGAGAGAAGTGTAGTCAGCACTTAAATTTTTACCAGAATCTTTTTAAACATGAGTATCAGAATGATGTGTGTACTTTTGCCATCTCTGCAAGGGAAGGTGAAAAGTCGCTAAAATTGTAACACTTTTCTATGGTACAGGAAAGGTCAACCACTGGGCCGACCAATGAAGATGTCCTAGGAATGGGTCAGACCCCTATAGCCTGGTCCTAACCAGACTCTCTACATTTAATTTGTACAGAGAGTCTGGGCCCGCTCCATTGACAAGCGTTAACTTACTTGAAGGCGGGTAGGCTACTCTGTTGAAGTTTAAAACTATTGGATCTGCCCAGAACCACTCTGGATCTGCCATAACCAATCGCTAGCGTTCGCCTTAGCCAACTCCTTCACGACTAACGTAGCTAGCTGGAAAATCAAACGAACCCCGTGGGGATCAAAGATTGTTCTTGCTCTGGCTTTAACTTCTGGATATTCAGCAGCGTTGCCACAACGGACCGAATGGCTTCGCTCGCATCTTTCTCCGACGCCATTATGGAACTACAGCACAAACTAGCGCACGACATCAACGTCATCGTTCTCAGCCACTCCCTCTGTTCGCTGATTGGACAGGTAGAAAATTAACCGGAGACATCTGACTTACATACCTCAAGCCCAGACCTAGTACAGAAGCAAAATCAAAATTGAGCGGAAGTACGTAGGAGGGCAGAGCCAGGCTATCAGACCCCCTAATTAACCTATAAATCAGTGGTTAGCTTTAAAAATTTTAATTCTAAAAAGATACATGGGTCCTGTTCTGATACTTAAAGAATACATCCATCCTTCCTAGGGGGAAAAGCGAGGGCTATATATCTGGTTTGATTCCACTTGCGAAGTATCCTTCCCCAAGCATCCAGCCAGCGACGAATAATAAAACGCTTCAAAATAAAGATGGCCTACCACATTCCATAACAAGCAGCATTCTGGGGATTTCACTGGAAACCACTAGGTGAGTAGAGGCGGATTTCAAACCAAATAATCGCCGTGCTTCAGCAGAGTAATTAGCTCAGGGACGCTCGCTTCCGATTTGTTTATATCAGGGACCCAATTATTTACCGTTCGCAGAAATTTACCGAACGCACACGACAACTTTGATGCTCCTGAACGCCCCTGCTCCTCCCTGCTCCTCCCTGCTCCTCCGGGGTAGAGAACGTTGTGTGTATGGAAACAATGCGATCCAGTACACCCCAGTGGATTATTTGCACCGAAACAAAGTTGTTCTCATACCTAACCAAACAAACAAACACTGAACAATCCCTAATGGGTTGTCTTCTTGAGCGGTTGCCTAGTTTCCCCCCCCTGATCCCCCCTTTAAGGTTAGCTTTGCTGGACAGAGAGAAAGAGAGAGAAAGAGAGGGAAGATGTCAGAAAGAAAAAGATGCAGAGAGAGAGAGAGAAAGAACAGGGCCGGCGTGGAAGGAGGGAGTCAGAGATGGAGAGATGGAGAGATGGAGGGATGGAGAGATGGAGGGATGGAGAGATGGAGGGATGGAGGGATGGAGAGATGGAGGGATGGAGGGATGGAGAGATGGAGGGATGGAGGGATGGAGGGATGGAGAGATGGAGGGATGGAGGGATGGAGAGATGGAGGGATGGAGAGATGGAGAGATGGAGGGATGGAGGGATGGAGGGATGGAGAGATGGAGAGATGGAGGGATGGAGAGATGGAGGGATGGAGGGATGGAGAGATGGAGAGATGGAGGGATGGAGAGATGGAGGGATGGAGAGATGGAGGGATGGAGAGATGGAGAGATGGAGGGATGGAGAGATGGAGGGATGGAGAGATGGAGGGATGGAGGGATGGAGAGATGGAGGGGTGGAGAGATGGAGGGATGGAGGGATGGAGGGATGGAGAGATGGAGAGATGGAGGGATGGAGAGATGGAGAGATGGAGGGATGGAGGGATGGAGGGATGGAGAGATGGAGGGATGGAGGGATGGAGAGATGGAGGGATGGAGAGATGGAGATGGAGGGGTGGAGGGATGGAGGGATGGAGAGATGGAGAGATGGAGGGATGGAGGGATGGAGGGATGGAGAGATGGAGAGATGGAGGGATGGAGGGATGGAGAGATGGAGGGATGGAGGGATGGAGAGATGGAGAGATGGAGGGATGGAGAGATGGAGGGATGGAGGGATGGAGGGATGGAGGGGTGGAGAGATGGAGAGATGGAGAGATGGAGGTATGGAGAGATGGAGGGATGGAGAGATGGAGAGATGGAGGGATGGAGGGATGGAGGGATGGAGAGATGGAAGGATGGAGGGGTGGAGGGGTGGAGAGATGGAGGGGTGGAGGGATGGAGGGATGGAGAGATGGAGGGATGGAGGGATGGAGAGATGGAGGGATGGAGAGATGGAGGGATGGAGAGATGGAGGGATGGAGAGATGGAGGGATGGAGAAATGGAGAGATGGAGAGATGGAGGGATGGAGAGATGGAGGGATGGAGGGATGGAGAGATGGAGGGATGGAGGGATGGAGAGATGGAGGGATGGAGAGATGGAGGGATGGAGAAATGGAGGATGTGTGCCAGGGAGAAGCAAGGAGGAGAGGAAAGGAGGGGAAAGGAGACACATGGAAACAAAAGGAGGAAGGAAGGGAGGCAGGGAGGAAGTAGGGAGGGAGGCAGGGAGGAAGTAGGGAGGGAGGCAGGGAGGAAGTAGGGAGGGAAGCAGGGAGGAAGTAGGGAGGGAGGCAGGCAAACAGAATCAGGCAGGAAATCAGGCAGTTTTCTTTTGAAATCCTTCCATCCACAGCAGCAAGATGGGGAGGAGTGTCACTGAGAGGGGAAGAGCTGTGTGTCTTTGAAAGAGAGGACAAGGAGAGAGGGATGGAGAGAGAGATTGATGGAGGGAGGGATGGATGGAGAGAGATATTGATGGAGGGAGAGGTGGAGGAGAGATGGATGGAGGGAGGGAGGGAGTGTCTCGAGAAGAAAAAAGGGAAGGATGGGTGTGTGTGTCTCCAGCCCGTTCACCCCGGGAAAAGATTGGATTCGCTCCCAGAATTCAGATGAGGTCGGTAGATTGGAAAACCCTTCACCTTCCCCCCCCCCCTCCCTTCCATCTCCATCCCTCTACCCCCCTGCGGTGCTGCTGTGGGGAAGCAAGCAGGGGAGGTCTTTGTCTTTCCTGTCTGCCCCCCTAATATTCTCAGGCAGCTGTACTACATTGTTAGGGTGAAGATTCCAGATTACTTTTTTTGTCCCTAGGAAATTCGTCTTGAATTCGACATCTTAGTGGCCACGTAGAAAAACATTACAGAAATAAAAGTGCAAAGCGCTAACAAGTGTATAACCCAGCCCCTCCTGAGCTCAGGGAAACTCCAAGGAAGAGCAATGAAAAAGAGCGTAGGAGCTTGGGCCCTCGGTGTGATAAATAGAGGTCAGCATTTAGAACAATAAACTATCTGCTATCTAGAGTAAACAGCTTAAGGGACTGTGTTGTCAACACACACCATGAGTCAAAGAAAGTAATGCAGTTTGGATTGTAAGTTTGTGTGTCTCAGCAGGAGCTGGATGAGAACAACAGTATTTGTGTGTGGTGTGCACTCGCATGCGTGTTTGTGTTGTGTGTGTGCGCACGTGTCTACGTGGTGTGTGTGCATGAGTACTTGTGTTTGTGTGTGTGCATGAGTACTTGTGTTTGTGTGTGTGCATGAGTTCAAGGGTGTGTGTGTGTGAGTGTGCATGAGTTAGTGTGTGTGTGTGCACGAGTAGCAGCAGTAGTATGTGCCTGGCTGAGCTCACTGACCTTTTGAACAGGCAGGCAGCAATAAAATATTCATGGCTGCTGATGTATTGTAGTACCTGGAGCTTCCAGAGTGAGTTCTTCCAGGCCTGCTCTGATTGGCTGCATGTCCACATCCTCCCTGCCTTCCAGAGTGAGTTCTTCCAGGCCTGCTCTGATTGGCTGCATGTCCACATCCTCCCTGCATTCCAGAGTGAGTTCTTCCAGGCCTGCTCTGATTGGCTGCATGTCCACATCCTCCCTGCCTTCCAGGACAGCTTGAGACTACCTGTCACACACACGCACACATCCAAGCCAACACCACACTTACAACATGTCCTCCACATGTCCTCATGCAAACACATGCACCACACACAAACATACATGGGAGCGCACACTACACACACCAACGACCTTGTGCACACACACATTCTGCACACAGGCCCACAGTTCATCCTCCTACAGCAACACACAACATCCACATCTTAACCACCTCCTAATTTGACATCAGCACATTCACAACTGCAGTACAACCACAAAAGTACAATATAATGTATAAACCATCACATTTAAGCAAATGTGAACAGTTATTTTCACAATATTACTGAGGCGACAAAATGATTCATCTGTTTCTCCATCTGGGCTTTGAAGTGTTTATTTTTATGACTGCAGCAGACAGGAGCCATATTGAAAACAGTCACAATCAACGTTAAAATAAACGTCACTAGTCACCAGAGGGTAAGCGGGAGATTACAGCTTTGATTACCCACAGCAGCAGGTGGGGAAGACGACTCTTCTACTGTCACGAAAAATTGATCAGAGAAAAAAAAAAAAAAAAAAAAAAGAATAAAATTAAGCTGACAGAAAATTATATAAATAAAACCAGGAAGTGTTTCTGGCCAGTTAGAAGAAGTCCCACCATGTATAAAAATCAATACCGCTTTCTAAAAAGGCCTTCTGGACATAAACACCTCACACATTTACAAGAGCCCCTCCCATCATCCCTGAACGTCCTACTGGTGCATTATGGTCCTTGTAGTTTCAATCTGGCCACCATTCTCAGGTAGGACCTGTGGTTGTAGTTCTTCCTGTTTTCTTGTAGTTTCTCCGTCCGCCGGTCTGAGCACGCCCACCAGCATGTTGTTCTTCGGAGAGCAGCTTTCTGGCTCCATGGTCATCACACGCACAGAGTACCCACAATCCTCTGCGGCCCAGGAGCGGTCCAGGTCGACCAGACCCATGCACTGCTTACCTACGGGAGGAAAGGGGGAGGCATGACACCGACTACAGGGAGAAGGAGGGGAGAAGGATGGGAGAAGGAGGAGAGATGGAGGGGAGGAGGAGGAGAGATGGAGGGGAGAAGGAGGAGAGGTGGAGGGGAGAAGGAGGAGAGATGGAGGGGAGAAGGAGGAGAGGTGGAGGGGAGAAGGAGGAGAGATGGAGGGGAGGAGGATGGGAGAAGGAGGAGAGATGGAGGGGAGAAGGAGGAGAGATGGAGGGGAGAAGGAGGAGAGGTAGAGGGGAGAAGGAGGAGAGGTGGAGGGGAGAAGGAGGAGAGGTGGAGGGGAGAAGGAGGAGAGATGGCGGGGAGGAGGATGGGAGAAGGAGGAGAGGTGGAGGGGAGAAGGAGGAGAGGTGGAGGGGAGAAGGAGAGATGGAGGGGAGAAGGATGGAAGACAACCAGGACCAGAGACTTCCCATTACCAGGAGAGAAGGTGGCAACCAGGAGACTGCAGACAGCTAGCAGCAGCAGGTGTCACTGGAGGTGTCTGGAACAGGGAGGGGGAGAGAAAGAGAGAAGAGGAGGGAAAAGAGAGAGAGAGAGAGAGGGAGGAGAGAGAGAGCAGAGGATGGAAGAGAGAGAGGTGAGAGAGAGGGAAGAGAGCAGGGATGAGGGAAGAGAGATAGAAGAAAGAGAGAGAGGGAAGATAGAAAGAGTGAGATTCAGAGAGGAAAGAAATACAAAGGAGAGAGAGAGATAGAGGTGAAAGAGATTGAAAAGAGAGATAGATACAGAGAGGAAAGAGATAGAAAGGAGAGAGAGGGAGAGATGAAAGAGATTGAAAAGAGAGAGAGATACAGGAGAGAGAGGAGAGTGTTACCTATTACTCTTCTTTCAGGGGGCAGCTGGCCGGCAGTCTGGTCAGCGAAGCGACAGAGCACCATGTGCTCCTGGGAAGAAGGTCGAACAGAGAGAACCGATCAGACACACACAAGCACACACCGATATGTAAACAAAACTCAAGTGACCTGAACTCTCTCCATAGAAAGCTAAAATCTACCCTTACAGTCGTTATCTTCCAGGAGAGGCTGGGGGTTAGGGTGTGGAGGGGGGAGGGGGGGGTGGAGGGAGAGGGTGTGTGTGTGTGTGTGTGGGGGGGGGGGGGGGGGTCGTGAAAAAATGATGAGTCGCTTGGGTCTAGTTCTTGTGCCTGTTCTGTCAGAGGCACTGGACAGACATAACCTGGAGAGCACTAGTCATTAAAAAGCTACAGCACATAATTGATTCCATTCTTCACTCCGAGGCGTGTGTGTATGTGGAGAAGTAGCAGAGTGTGCATGGGTGTGTGTAGATGTGGCAGCAAGCGTGTGTGTGGACATTTTGTGGTGTGTGTGGGGAGATGTAGCAGTGTATGTATGGAGATGTGGCAGTGTGTGTGTGTTTGTGGAGATGTAGTGGTGTGTGTGTGAGGCCAAGGTGCAGACACTCTGAGTTAGCGCTGAGTACCAATATCTCAGATCATTAGCGTTCTGCTCCAGCAATACCCTATTTGTCACCGGGCTGTCAGTTAGTTTAACAAGCTAGGGCCAGTGTGTGTGTGTGTGTGTGTGTGTGTGTGTGTGTGTGTGTGTGTGTGTGGAGAGGAAGCACAAAAACCAGGTTCACGTGTCCTTCCATGGAATGCTATATGGTCTATACACTGTATGAGGCTTGAGGGGGTTCAAGTTCTCTCTCTCTCCTCCTCTCTGTCTCAACTATCTCCCCCTCAGTCGACCATCTCTCCCTCTCTCTCCCTCTGTCTACCCCTGTCAGTCGACCATCTCTCCCTCTCTCTCCCTCTCTATACCTCTCTCAGTCGACCATCTCTCGGTCTTTCTGTCTTTCCCTCAATCATCTCTGTCTCTCTCAACCCTCTCTCTTTATGATGGCAAATTGTGTCTCTTACACTCTGTCTCAAGATGAAAAGAAAATGTGAAAGTATGTTGATCGAGAGCTAAATTGCCCAGCAGGGCGGAGGAGACGGGAGAACTCATGTTAATTGGCCGTAAATGACCAGTTGTCAAGATGGGGTCAGATGGCTGAGCGATTAGGGAATCGGGCTATTAATCAGAAGGTTGCCGGTTCGATTCCTGGCCGTGATAAATGATGCTGTGTCCTTGGGCAAGGCACTTTACCCTACTTGCCTCGGGGAAATGTCCCTGTACTTACTGCAAGTTGCTTTGGAAAAGAGCGTCTGCTAAAATGAGTAAATGTAAGATATAAGATTGATTCCTGGTGTGAGAGAGGTTTCTAAAGCTTATTATACGGGGGGTTTTTGACAAACATACAAAGACAGACAAAACCAGACCGATAAAACAAACAAAACTACCATATTGCTGGAATATTTCGTGTATTAAGACAGAAATGTGCAATATTAAAGGATATTTGTTCCCAAACATCATGTTAAGTGAGATAAGTGATGTATTGACGTGGTTTGCTGTCAGTGCAGTAAACATAGCATGATTTGGATGTTGTAGTTAGTGAGGACAATATAATGAATCGTCAGCAGTCTTGTCACCTTATGGTTGCCTTGACACATCATTATGGGATGGCGTGAATGTGGAAAATGTGAAATAAAAAGCTGTCTTGGGTGGTACCTTGTAACTCAGAATCTCCTGGAACCTCTTGCTGCAAGATAAATGAGAAAGAGAGTAAGGGAGAAAGAGAGAGAGAGTGTGCAGAGAGAGAGAGAAAGAGAGAGAGAAAGAGAGCGAGAAAGAGAGAGAGAAAGAGAGAAAGAGAGCGAAGATAGAGAGCAGAGGAGGGAAGAGAGGAGATGGAGAACAAAGGAGTGAAAAAGGAAAAGAGAGACAAAGAGACAGATGGAGAGAAAGAAAGAGGCAGAAAGATAAATGGATAGGGAGGGAGGAAGAGAGAGAGAGAGAGACATAGAGAGAGTGAGAGAGGGAGAGAGAGGGAGAAGAGAGAGAGAGAGAGAGAGAGAGAGAGAGAGAGAGAGAGAGAGAGAGAGAGAGAGAGAGAGAGAGAGAGAGAGAGAGAGAGAGAGAGAGGAGAAAATGTGGGAAATCTGCAATTACATTCAGACAACAGAGCCTTAAATTAGCAACATATTGAACGTAGTCATTTTTCAACGTGTCTTAAACACTGCTGGAGTCAGGCATTTTATCTCACTTTGATAAAATGTCTTAAAACAACAAACAAAGTGTGTTTTTAGATCTCAGTCTCCATGATAACACTGCAGTTAACATACCCTCCCACCTCTCTCTCCCACCACTCTCTCCCACCTCTCTCTCCCACCACTCTCTCCCACCTCTCTCCCACCACTCTCTCCCACCACTCTCTCCCACCTCTCTCCCACCACTCTCTCCCACCTCTCTCTCCCACCTCTCTCTCCCACCACTCTCTCCCACCTCTCTCCCACCACTCTCTCCCACCTCTCTCCCACCTCTCTCTCCCACCTCTCTCTCCCACCACTCTCTCCCACCACTCTCTCCCACCACTCTCTCCCACCTCTCTCCCATCACTCTCTCCCACCACTCTCTCCCACCTCTCTCCCACCTCTCTCTCCCACCACTCTCTCCCACCACTCTCTCCCACCTCTCTCTCCCACCTCTCTCTCCCACCTCTCTCTCCCACCACTCTCTCCCACCTCTCTCTCCCACCTCTCTCTCCCACCTCTCTCTCCCACCTCTCTCTCCCACCACTCTCTCCCACCAATCTCTCCCACCTCTCTCTCCCACCTCTCTCTCCCACCACTCTCTCCCACCTCTCTCTCCCACCTCTCTCTCCCACCTCTCTCTCCCACCACTCTCTCCCACCTCTCTCCCACCACTCTCTCCCACCTCTCTCTCCCACCTCTCTCTCCCACCTCTCTCCCACCACTCTCTCCCACCTCTCTCCCACCTCTCTCCCACCTCTCTCTCCCACCTCTCCCTCCCACCACTCTCTCCCACCACTCTCTCCCACCTCTCTCTCCCACCTCTCTCTCCCCACCACTCTCTCCCACCTCTCTCTCCCACCTCTCTCTCCCACCACTCTCTCCCACCTCTCTCCCACCTCTCTCCCACCTCTCTCTCCCACCTCTCTCTCCCAACTCTCTCTCCCACCTCTCTCTCCCACCAATCTCTCCCACCTCTCTCTCCCACCTCTCTCTCTCTCCCACCTCTCTCTCCCACCACTCTCTCCCACCAATCTCTCCCACCTCTCTCTCCCACCTCTCTCTCCCACCACTCTCTCCCACCTCTCTCTCCCTGAGAGAAATTAATTTACCAATTTTAAAGGAGGCAGTAGAAGGCATGGGAAGTAGTTTGTTTGTGTTATAATTACGTGTGTGTGTATGAGGGAGTGTGTGCTGTTTAAACTGTGTACATGGGCTGTTAAAGTCAGAGTGTGTGTGTGTAGGGGGGGAGGTTGTGTGTCTGTCAGTGTGTGCTCTTAAAGTGTGTGTGTGTTTGTGTGTGCTCTTAAACAGCCTCACCTGTGTCCATTCAGTCAACTACTAATCAACATGCCATGGAGAGAGGTCGAGGGTCATGGAGACAGGTCAGGGTTCATGGAGACAGGTCAGGGGTCAGGGCAGTCAGTGAGTTTGTCTCTGACGATGTTTAACTTGGCAGGTTTAAACTCTCCGTAACAGAAAAACATGCTCTGATAGTCACTCACTCGGACCTTCGCCGGACCAATGGAGATACAGCGATAGGTTGGTGGCGGCATAGATATATATAAAGACTAGATGTCTTACGGCGGAGTCTAGAGAACGTCCACACATGGCGGCCATCTTGCTACAGTCAACTCGTTATGCCACTGCATATTTCTATTCTTAATAAAGAAAAAAACATAATTATTCATAATTATGCAGTGGCATAACGGCATCTCTGACGTTGATAACAAACCAAACCGTTTCAAAATCGGTTGAAAATGAAGCAAGTTATGGTCATTTAACAAGTACATGTAGCATCAACACAATGTTATGGGTGAGCGAGTTGACCGTAGCAAGATGGCCGCCATGTGCTGACGTTCGACTCCGTTGGCCGGAAACGCGGACGAGACATCTACCCTTTATATATATCTATGGGTGGCGGTGTCTATCAATCATCCTTTTACAAGTTTTTTGGGAGGTTCTAAGACCATTCTGTGGAAACAGCCTCCCGGAGAGATACCTCCTGTTCGTTTATACTTTGAGCCTGTTCCTGGAGAGATACCATCCTGTTGGTTTATACTTTAACCCTGTTCCTGGAGAGATACCCTCCTGTTGGTTTATACTTTGAGCCAGTTCCTGGAGAGATACCTTCCTGTTGGTTTATACTTTGAGCCTGTTCCTTGGTGCCTTCCTGCTGGTGTACTGGATAGCTTCATAAGCTCTTGACGGCTAGCTAGATAAGCTTAACTGGCTGGTAGCCAGCTTAAACAAAACGATATACTCGGCTAACTAACTTCTTAGCAAATCAATAACTATTGAGTGGCTAGACCTCTGAAAATGAGGGACAGTTACAAAACAGTCGCCTTTCTGAAAGTCCGTTTTTCTCCAACTCCAAGCACCGACCGCAGAGAAAAGTCGTTGCGTTCTGATAAAAGAGTGCAGCGCTGTTTCTCTGCGCTCCCTCTCCACTTTCCAACAATTGGGGGAAAAATACACTGTCGCTCAGGAAAAAAAACACCATACGGACACTCACCCAATACTGATAACGTTGATAAAAATATTAATTAAATGACGTGTACAGTAGTAATAGATTTACGGATGTTTTACGACCCTGTCCTTCAAAATGTCTGAAAACTGAAAAGTCTAGCGCTACATCTACTTTCGATCTCTAGCTTAGCAGGCAAGTGCTCTAACCACTGAGCTACACCCATACCCCTGCATCCTTTGACAGGTACGGTACCATTCAGCAAGCCTTTGGCTCTGTATCGCCATCATCAACGGTCAACTTTTAATTGCTGTAGCCTCTTCCTCCCTCAAGGCCAGTCAACATGGCGCTGCCATGGCAACAGGAACAATGACAGCACAGGTCTGGGTGTTTTATTTATTTATTTGGACTACCCCCTCTACTTACTACTCTACTAATCTCTCTCTTTCCCATCTCTCTCTTTCTCCTCTCCCCTTTTCTTTCTTTTCTCTCTCGTCATCTCTCTCTTTCTCATGCTGAGCCTGGGGCACAATTCCACTCCTGAGGTCGTATTTCACTCCAGGAAATACGGAGACTCGGAGTTCATTACAGTCCAACGCAATGTAGTCTTCAAAGGTTATTTGTCTCCGACTAACAGAACTTCTTATTAACGTTTGTTCGTGTGCAAAGAATCAGCGTTTGTCATCCTGTGACAGTTCTTATACGCCCCACACAATGTGATACGGGAGTCCAACACGTGTCAGACTCGAAAACAAAAGATAAGGAGAGATGGAGAGGGAGTGAGAGAAAGGGGGTAAAGAAAGAGGATGAGATGGAGAGAGGGAAAGGAGGAGATAGAGCTGTGTAACAATTGATACATAGACAACTAAAAGCCTCACACACATCCCTCACACACACATCCCTCACACACACACATCCCCCACACACACATCCCCTCACACACACACATCCCTCAAACACACACATCCCTCAAACACACACATCCCTCACACACACATCCCCCACACACATCCCTCACACACACATCACTCACACTTACACATCCTCAAACACCACATCCCTCACACACACACATCCCTCACACACACACATCCCCCACACACACACATCCCTCACACACACACATCCCTCAAACACACACTCCCTCACACACACATCCCCCACACACACATCCCTCACACACACACACATCCCTCACACACACATCACTCACACTTACACATCCCTCAAACACACACATCCCCCACACACATATCCCTCACACACACACATCCCTCACACACACACATCCCTCACACACACACATCCCTCAAACACACACATCCCTCACACACACACATCCCCCCACACACACATCCCTCACACACACACATCCCTCACACACACACATCCCTCACACACACACATCCCTCACACACACACATCCCTCACACACACATCCCCCACACACACATCCCTCACACACACACATCCCCCCACACACACATCCCTCACACACACACATCCCCCCACACACACATCCCTCACACACACATCCCTCACACACACACATCCCCCCCCACACACACATCCCCCACACACACATCCCTCACACACACACATCCCCCACACACACACATCCCCCACACACACACCCCCCACACACACATCCATCACACACACACATCCCTCACACACACACATCCCTCACACACACACATCCTCACACACACACATCCCTCAAACACACACATCCCTCACACACACATCCCCCACCCTCACACACACACATCCCCACACACACATCACTCACACATCCCCCTCACACACACACATCCCTCACACACACACATCCCCACACACACACACACATCCCTCACACACACACATCCCTCACACACACACATCCCTCACACACACACATCCCCACACACACACACATCCCTCACACACACACATCCCATCACACACACATCCCTCACACACACACATCCCTCACACACACACATCCCCCACACACACATCCATCACACACACACATCCCTCACACACACACATCCCTCACACACACACATCCCTCACACACACACATCCCACACACACACACACATACCTCAAACACACACATCCCTCACACACACATCCCCCACACACACATCCCCCACACAGACACATCCCTCACACACACACACATCCCTCACACACACACATCCCTCACACACACACATCCCTCACACACACACATCCCCCACACACCATCCTCACACACACACATCCCTCACACACACACATCCCTCACACACACACATCCCTCACACACACACATCCTCACACACACACATCCCTCACACAAACACATCCCTCACACACACACACATCCCCCCCACACACACACATCCCCCCCACACACACATCCCCCCACACACACATCCCCCACACACACATCCCTCACACACACACATCCCTCACACACACACATCCCCCACACACCACACATCCCCCACACACACATCCATCACACACACACATCCCTCACACAAACACACATCCCTCACACACACACATCCCTCACACACACACATCCCTCACACACACACATCCCACACACACACACATCCCTCACACACACACATCCCTCAAACACACACATCCTCAAACACACACATCCCTCACACACACATCCCCACACACACATCCCTCACACACACACATCCCTCACACACACATCACTCACACATCACTCAAACACACACATCCCTCAGACACACACATCCCCACACACACACACACATCCTCAACACACACACATCCCTCACACACACACATCCCTCACACACACACATCCCACACACACACATCCCACACACACACATCCCTCACACACACATCCCCCACACACACATCCCCACACACACACATCCCTCACACACACACATCCCTCACACACACACATCCCACACACACACACACATCCCTCAAACACACACATCCTCAAACACACACATCCCTCACACACACATCCCCCACACACACATCCCCCACACACACACATCCCTCACACACACACATCCCCCACACACACATCCCTCACACACACACACATCCCTCACACACACACATCCCTCACACACACACATCCCTCACACACACACATCCCTCAAACACACACATCCCTCACACACACATCCCCCACACACACATCCCTCACACACACACACACACATCCCCCACACACACATCCCCACACACACACATCCCTCACACACACACATTCCACACACACACACACATCCCTCAAACACACACATCCCTCAACACACACATCCCTCACACACACATCCCCACACACACATCCCTCACACACACACATCCCCCACACACACATCCCTCACACACACACACATCACCCACACACACATCCCTCACACACACACACATCCCCCACACACACATCCCTCACACACACACATCCCTCAAACACACACATCCCTCACACACACACATCCCTCACACACACACATCCCCCACACACACACATCCCCCACACACAACATCCCTCACACACACATCCCTCACACACACACATCCCCCACACACACATCCCTCACACACATCCCTCAAACACACACATCCCTCAAACACACACATCCCTCCACACACACACATCCCTCACACACACACATCCCCACACACACACATCCCTCACACACACATCCCTCACACACATCCCTCAAACACACACATCCCTCACACACACACATCCCCCCACACACACACACACACACTCCTACCTACCTCCGGGGGAAGGTGAACGGAGTGTGTTCTGGATGAATCCGTAGCAGCAGGGGCTGACCACGAAGGCTGCTCCCGCCTGGACACACCGAGACATCACCATGTCTGTCGCTACGCCACACGCATGGAGGGCCACCTGCACACACACACACACACACAGGAATGGGTTCAGTACACACAAAACACACACTTAAACATGGGTTCAGTATGTACATACACACACACACACATGAATGGGTTCAGTACACACAAAAACACACACTTAAACATAAGGGTTCAGTATGTACACACACACACACAGCCGGTTTGATTACAAACCACTAGAGATGGAAAAAGTACACACCTTCAGTACTCATCAATGATGCAAACACTTTTTTTGCAAATTATTTTGAACCTCTCGAAGTTTCTAGTTTTTTTTTTTAACTTTATTTTCTTGTTGCCTTCTGCCCTCGCTCCATCGTAGCTTCGTAGACGTTTGTTGTGCGTGATAGCCAGGAAATAAATTACATTGATCAGATTACAGATCAAAACTAAAGTAACAAGCCTGGCTTTAAAAAGTAAGAAAAGATAAAATATAGATATTTGTGTAAAACAAAAAAAAGGAGTCAAAGTAAAAAGTCGTCAGAAAAAAGAATTGTGAAGTGAAGTACTGATACCAGAAAAAGTGGGTTAAACGGATTATGGGATCGCCTGTGCAGAGTGTCTAGACAGTCCTGTGTCCCAAACCAGAGAAACCGACCAAACTATTTTATCGAAACTATTGATTAACACAGGAGTTGCCTTTCTAATACGAGGACACGTTCTCAGCACCAGCTCACCCAGCTAGAACCAAACAAACTTAATTGGTTCTTGGGTCCCTGCGCACACAGTACCAAACTTCCACAGTGAGTGGTTAACCGAGCGTGACCACATGAACCTCTGTGGGTATTAGCAACAGAGAGGGAGGGAGAGAGGGAGGGATGGGAGGGAGGAATTGGAGGGAGAGACTGATGGAGGATGTAATGAATAAAACAAGGGAGGGAGAGAAAGGTCTGGATGGAGAGATGGAGAGAGGGGGGAGAGAGAGGTCTGGATGGAGAGATGGAGAGAGGGGTGAGAGAGAGGTCTGGATGGAGAGATGGAGAGAGGGGGGAGAGAGAGGTCTGGATGGAGAGATGGAAAGAGGGGGGAGAGAGAGGTCTGGATGGAGAGATGGAGAGAGGGGGGGGAGAGAGAGGTCTGGATGGAGAGATGGAGAGAGGGGGGGAGAGAGAGGTCTGGATGGAGAGATGGAGAGAGGGGGGGAGAGAGGTCTGGATGGAGAGATGGAGAGAGGGGGGGGGGGAGAGAGGTCTGGATGGAGAGATGGAGAGGGGGGGAGAGAAGGGGAAGCGGAGGAAGGTAACGGCTGGATGAGAGGCTGGATGAGAGGCTGATGGAGGATATCAGAGGAAGGTAACGGCTGATGAGAGGCTGATGGAGGATATCAGAGGAAGGTAACGGCTGGATGAGAGGCTGATGGAGGATATCAGAGGAAGGTAACGGCTGGATGAGAGGCTGGATGAAAGGCTGATGGAGGATATCAGAGGAGGTAACGGCTGGATGAAAGGCTGGATGAAAGGCTGATGGAGGATATCAGAGGAAGGTAACGGCTGGATGAAAGGCTGGATGAAAGGCTGATGGAGGATATCAGAGGAAGGTAACGGCTGGATGAGAGGCTGGATGAAGGCTGATGGAGGATATCAGAGGAAGGTAACGGCTGGATGAGAGGCTGGATGAGAGGCTGATGGAGGATATCAGAGGAAGGTAACGGCTGGATGAAAGGCTGATGGAGGATATCAGAGGAAGGTAACGGCTGGATGAAAGGCTGATGGAGGATATAGCTCTACAGCTACAGCTCTCTCATGGCATTCCAGCACAGCAACACTGGAGCCACTTCTCAAGAAATGAGAAAGAACTGCGTGAAATGTTGGGCCTCGTTCAAGCATCGATACCAGGAAATCAAACCAAAACAGGAGACGCATCCAACATTCCCACACACTTCATCTGCTCAAAAGCCCTCGGGTCTGAAACCCCCTGGGCATGGACCCCAGCCCTCCTAGCGGCTGTGCCAAGAGGAGGGAGGGAGGGAGGGAGGGAAGAAAGAAGGATAGAAAGAAAGAAATGAAACTGCCAAAGTTTGCTGTATTTATGTGTCTGAGATTATGGGCTCAGGACATTGCTGGCGCGGTCGTGAGGGTCTGTTTGTGTGTTTTCTGAAACAACCGCAGAATGAAGTGAGACACGTAGACTAACATCCGTGAGACAGACTTACAACACCGATCGTTTCTCATCTCCATCCAGGGTTAACGAAACTGAAATAGAACGGGAATACAAACGTAACAACAGTAACTAGCGGGTCAGTGTTGAGTCTGTGTCTGAACAGCAGGCTGAAACAGCTGAAAGTGGGCTCATTAGGAACCAGTTAAACTTTGCACGACCCTTTTGACAACACTGCATCTTCAAGTCAAATCACTTGGC
>NW_026911048.1:0-15419 GCF_963692335.1 Osmerus eperlanus | reverse complement strand
GTTTTGAAGGAGAGGAAGAGCCTAGTGGAGGAAGGAAGAGTACCCTAGATCGGAGTGAAGGAGAGAGAGCCTAGTGGAGAAGGAGAGAGAGCCTAGAGGAGGAAGGAGAGAGACCTTAGTGGAGGAAGGAGAGAGAGAGCCTAGTGGAGGAAGGAGAGAGACCTTAGTGGAGGAAGGAGAGAGGCC
Organism: Osmerus eperlanus; assembly: GCF_963692335.1. NCBI lineage: Eukaryota > Metazoa > Chordata > Actinopteri > Osmeriformes > Osmeridae > Osmerus > Osmerus eperlanus. Next base: position 15,233 of record NW_026911048.1, on the reverse strand, counting down.
TAGCGGAGGAGGAGAGAGGACCTTAGTGGAGGAAGGAGAGAGAGCCTAGCGGAGGAGGAGAGGAGAAGGAGAGAGAAGAGAGAGAGCCTAGCGGAGCCGAAGGAGAGAGACCTTAGTGGAGGAAGGAGAGAGACCTTAGTGGAGGAAGGAGAGAGATCTCTAGTGAGGAAGGTATGATGAATGCGTAGGAAGTCACAGCAAGGCACAGAGGAATTCTAGACCTTCTAGAAAAGTGGATCTCAACCCTGGTTCTCAGGGACCCCCTGTCCTGCATGTTCTAGATGTTTCCCTGCTCCAACACTCTGATTCAATGAATGGGTTGTTGTCTAGCTCATGTGTGAGTGAGGGTGTGTGTGTGTGTGTATGGAAGTATCGTGAGGAGCATGGCGGAGATGTAGTAAATCACACACACGCGAAGATGGTGGGGCGTCATACTTGGTGTGTGGTGTGTGTGTGTGTGTGTGACGGCCCTGAGGACACTGAGGCCTCTTAGACAGGACGCAGGGAGACACGTCAGCCATGATTAAACGACCTGGAGGCTCATAACTCCAACGCTGTCATCTTCCAGGGGGAGCAGGACCACTCACACACACACACACACACTGGTCACACACACACACCCACTGGTCACACACACTGGTCACACACACACACACTGGTCACACATCAGCGAACACACACAAACACACATACTGGTCACAGACACACATGCACACACACTGGTCACACACACACAGACACTGGACTCCCACTGATCCTGTTGAGATTCATAGACACCCTCCACAGCACTGACGTACCACTAGATGTCTACATAGCACTAGGGGTTAACGGTGACACTGTGGCGACACAGGCACATTTTCCTCCATTAGAAGGGGTTACCCTGGATGCCAGACGTTATTCTCTCTATTGACTTTTTCTTCTCTTCTTTTCACTTCTTTTTGTCCTCCTTCCCTCTTGTCTCTCTCCTCTCTCTCTCTCCTGTCTGAGCCTGTGTCATAAACCTTCTCTCTCTCTATCTGTCCGAGCCTGTGGCATAAACACAGTAGACAGTTTTTCCAACCGTTTCAGGCACCAGTGGCTGGGGAACGGATGCAACGGTAATCCAAGGCATTTTCCCCCCTCCTCTCCTCTCTCCTCTCTCTCTCTCTCTCTCTCTCCTCCTCTTCTCTCTCTCCTCTCTCTCCTCCCTCTTCTCTCTCTCCTCTCTCTCCTCTCTCTCCTCTCTCTCCTCCCTCTTCTCTCTCTCCTCCCTCTTCTCTCTCTCCTCTCTCTCCTCCCTCTTCTCTCTCTCCTCCCTCTTCTCTCTCTCCTCTCTCTCTCCCTCTTCTCTCTCTCCTCTCTCTCCTCCCTCTTCTCTCTCTCCTCCCTCTTCTCTCTCTCCTCTCTCTCCTCCCTCTTCTCTCTCTCCTCCCCTCTTCTCTCTCTCCTCTCTCTCCTCCCTCTTCTCTCTCTCCTCTCTCTCCTCCCTCTCATCCCCTGCATTCGTCTCTCCACAGTTGGTCAGGACGTTTACTCTGATTTTCTGCATGCTTTACCTGATCCCATTGTTTTTTTCCTGAGAGGGGGAGCACACACACACACAACACACACACACACACACTCACACACACACACACACACACACACACTCACACACACACACACACACACACTCACACACACACACACACACACACACACTCTCTCTGTCCCCCGCAGCGTTCTGGCTGAGAGTCTGTACTCTGCGTGTCCGGAACACCCGATCAACTTACAGCAGGAGAACCGAGGCGGTGCAGAACTAGAAAGGAAGGAGGGATGAATGGATGGAGATTAAACACCACAGCTAAGTCCTTCCCTCCTCCCCCTTCCTTCCCTTTCCTCGCCCCTCCTCTCACCTCCTCCCCCCTGCAGGAGTCCTCCCGTCCTGTCCTCCTCCCTCCTCCTCTCCCCTGCGGGAGGCTAAATTGTGTCACAACGTCGTAATTTTTTTTAACTACACATCCGCTCACTCGAACGCCAGGGGGTCGATGGTCACTCTGGACACGAGGTCCCGTTAGCGCCCCCTAAGGGTCTGCAGGCGACACAGGGTACTGCAGCAAGGAGGCTGAGGAGGGGTGGGGGGTGGCGGGGGGGGGTTCAAGTTAACAAGGCTGGTTTCCATGGGAACGGCTTCAGCTGTGTGGGTGTCTGTTGAGGTTGTGGGGAGAGGAGGGGGAGAGGAGATGGGGAGGGTTTCAACGTCTGGTCCACCACTCCGCATACCAAACAAACTAACCTCAACGACCGCCCCCGACGAAAAATGAAAAGAGAAGGAGAACAGAGAGAAGATAACCTCGCTCCGGACAGAGAGAGATGACCTCGCTCCGGACAGAGAGAGGTGACCTCGCTCCGGACAGAGAGAGATAACCTCGCTCCGGACAGAGAGAGGTGACCTCGCTCCGGACAGAGAGAGATAACCCTCGCTCCGGACAGAGAGAGATGACCTCGCTCCGGACAGAGAGAGGTGACCTCGCTCCTGACAGAGAGGTGACCCTGGTCAGGGTCCAGGTCCAGCCTCTGCCCAACAGACACGTGGAGAGCAAACCAAAGCACTGAGAATCACTCATTCCAAAAAACATCAACACTGAACAACATGGAAACACAGTAGCTCAATCAGGAAAAGTGCTGGGTGCATTCAGCGTCTTGTTTATGAAATGTAGCCTACTCTTGAGTTGGGTTGACAGACGTCTGGTCCACCACTTCGCATACCAAACAAACTAACCTCAACGACCGCCCCACAGCATTTTTCTTGATAAATCCCCACAACCACACAAAGCTGCAGACCCACAAATATAGAGGTGACAACATGTGACACAGCATGCACGTCTTGTTCAGCCAAACGACGACAGCAACAATACCATGCTAGTGAAAACGTGTTAGTAAACTCCAGCACCTCCTGGAGGGGTGTATTACAGTAAACTGTCACTTCGCTAGAGCTTTAGCTTAGCAGGGGGGCTGCGTGTGTGTGTGTGTTTGTGAGTGTGTGTGAGTCTCAATCACAGTTGTAACACTGCATACAAATGTCCTTGTCATACCTGGGGCAGTGTAAGCAGACAGGGGAGGAGAAGGGAGGAGAAGGGAGGAGGAGAAAATGGCGTCTTCCCCTGACAACTGTTAATCAGTCTGCTGCTTAGCTCTGATCTCCTTCCCTGTCCTCAATCACTTCTCATGCTATCCTGGGCGAAGCTATCATATCACGTCAGTAGAAACATAGAGCTCTGAGGCATTGACATGGATTGCATCATGTAGTGTGTGTGTGTGTGTGTGTGTGCTGTGTGTGTGTGTGTGTGTGTGTGTGTGTGTGTGTGTGTGTGCATGCTTCTTTAAGATGGGCACATGAAAACAGCATTGGGGCCTAACCCTCACACACTTCAGATGCTGTGGAGAGTAAAGCGGAAGACACACACTCCTACTCTCAGCTGTAATTTTCTCATCATTTCATGCATCTGAAACTAAACTAATTTATTGGCCGTCATGCCCAGTTTAGCATGTAAAGCGGCAACATGTGACAGTGTATGATCAGAGAGAGAGAAGAGAGAGAGAGAGAGAGAGAGAGAGAGAGAGAGAGAGAGAGAGAGAGGTTTGGAGAGGCTTTGCTGCCTATGGACCATACAGATCATATACAAACACACACATTCACACGGATACACACATGCATGCATATACACATACAGAGAGAGAGAGAGAAGATTGTTTCAAACACTATAAACACACCAGTCACTCACACAAGAACAGTGTAAAGCAATTCCAGGGAACAACGGTTCTCATTAAGTTCAGCGCAATGACACATATTGATTTCTCCCTATGGCACTTCGGTCAGCAATTGTTAGAAGATTCACACGTCTAATGTAGAGAGTCCCTGGAGTCAGCAGTCCAAACAGCATCAATGGTGAATTTTCAATGTTGTACGCAAAAGGTTAATTACTTCCTGACATGCGTGTCGTAGGTGGTCAGCCTGAGGAGAATTTGACTTTTGAGGAAAACTATCACTGAATCGATTACTGACGTCAACCGTTGATTGTGATCTGTATATTTTCCATACATATGCCTTCCACCACCTCTTAAAGAGAGCACTTAAAGAGAGATATCTTCAAAAAATTGGTCAATGTCTGAGTATATCTAATGCAGCGTCATAGTCATTGATCTGAGGGTGTTCTACTACCACTCTAAAGCATTCTACTACCCCTCTACTACCACTCTAAAGCATTCTACTACCCCTCTACTACCACTCTAAAGCATTCTACTACCCCTCTACTACCACTCTAAAGCATTCTACTACCCCTCTACTACCACTCTAAAGCATTCTACTACCCCTCTACTACCACTCTAAAGCATTCTACTACCCCTCTACTACCACTCTAAAGCATTCTACTACCCCTCTACTACCACTCTAAAGCATTCTACTACCCCTCTACTACCACTCTAAAGCATTCTACTACCCCTCTACTACCACTCTAAAGCATTCTACTACCCCTCTACTACCACTCTAAAGCATTCTACTACCCCTCTACTACCACTCTGAAGCATTCTACTACCCCTCTACTACCACTTCATGGATGTATAGCATCATTAAGCCAGCACCATTCAAATAATCTCCACTGCAGTCACTTCCAAAACAGCCTGTCCCAAAATATGTGAGAGCAAACCTGCTATGAGGAACAGTTGGTGCAGCGAGGAAATACGATTGGCCATCTTCTCCACTCTGTGGCGTCTGCTGGTGCAGAGAGTTCCTATTGGCCACTAGCCGGTGTCTGGTGGCCCAGTGGGGGGAGTGTTCTGTGTGTGTGTGTGTGTGTGTGTGTGTGTGCTCTGCCTCTCTCTCTCACACACACACACACACACACACACACACAGCAGACAGAAAGATCCATTCAGGTCCCGTCCACAGACACATCATTCAGCCTGACACGACACATCTCTGCTAGTGAGCATTCATAACGGCTAGCCGGTCACACACACACACACACATCCTTTATACATCCAGACGTACACACACATCCTTCACTCACACACAGACACACACACACAGATACATCCGCTGGGGCTACATCGCTAAGCATTCAGGCCATTTTCTGACATCTTCTGCTTATTTCTGCAATCTGCTCACATTACTTTCAAATTCTTCTCGTTCACCTTCGATTACAAACCCCCCCCCCCCTAGAAAACCACCCAACAGCCCAGGCCAAGGTCGAGAGCTGACAAAATCAACCAAGAGCCGAGCCAACAGTGGTAATATTGACAAGGCCAAGGTCTCCAGGTCCAAACCTCAGCCTAAACATTGGCTGGTTAATAGGGAGTAGTATGTAAACAGCCAGGCCTGACAGGGTGGGAGAGCTGCTGTTGGGAGGCTACAGACCAAGGAACAGCAGGGAGGGATGAGAACCAGGAGGACCCAGGCTGAACAGCCCAGGACCCAGACTGAACAGCCCAGGACCCGGGCTGAACAGGCCAGGAGGACCCAGACTGAACAGCCCAGGAGGACCCAGACTGAACAGGCCAGGAGGACCCAGACTGAACAGCCCAGGACCCGGGCTGAACAGCCCAGGACCCAGACAGAACAGCCCAGGAAGACCCAGGCTGAACAGCCCAGGACCCAGACTGAACAGCCCAGGACCCAGGCTGAACAGCCCAGGACCCAGACAGAACAGCCCAGGAAGACCCAGGCTGAACAGCCCAGGACCCAGACTGAACATTCCAGGACCCAGACAGAACAGCCCAGGAAGACCCAGGCTGAACAGCCCAGGACCCAGGCTGAGCAGCCCAGGACCCAGACAGAACAGCACAGGACCCAGACTGAACAGCCCAGGACCCAGACTGAACAGGCCAGGAGGACCCAGACAGAACAGCCCAGGACCCAGGCTGAATAGCCCAGGAGGACCCAGACTGAACAGGCCAGGCTAGGGATGAAGACACACAGACAGGGAGATCAACCGCTGTCGAGGCAGGCTGCGTCCCCTGGAGCGACGGCAGGCACACACACACACACGCATGTGAGGGAAGAGCACAGAGGATCTAAGAGCCTTGCGCAAGACGTCAGGACACACACACACACCAAACAGACGCACTCCAGCTGCCCTGCCATTCGTGAGCAGACTGCTTCTGATTGGCCCAGCTAGGACGGTGCCTTGCAGGTACAGCCACCTCAGTCTGGCCAGGTGTTCAGCCTGGTCACTGTCACCTGACGTCACTGTCACAGGTGAGAGCAGGGCCAGCCCCTGGCTAGACCTGCTAGCATTATAACATAGGAGCTCTGCTCCAAACACCACTCACATCTCCACCAACCTCCATGACTCTCTTAGTAACTGGTATTGAGTTAGACTAAGGCACAATCACCACGCTAGACCATGAGGAATGGATAGCACGGAGTGATGTTCAGCATGGTTAGAATGTACACAACCCGAGTTACAGATCTGTCTCTAATTATCTCTCTCTCTCTCTTGTAGTAGCACTACCGAAGGACACACATAGGACAAAGAGTCGCTTACATAAACTATAGCGCGCTAGCGGACAGAGGCAGCTAGGGTGTCGACGGCAGGTGGACGAGCCAGGCTCGGAGCCCTTAAACACAGAGCAACGGCTGTAGTGCGGCTCTGCATTCTGTGTAGCTTCACCGGCAGCTGCTGACTATAGAGCGAGAAGAGAGAGAGAGAGAGAGAGAGAGAGAGAGAGAGAGAGAGAGAGAGAGAGAGAGAGAGAGAGAGAGGAGAGAGAGAGAGAGAGAGAGAGAGAGAGAGAGAGAGAGAGAGAGAGAGAGAGAGAGAGAGAGAGAGAGAGAGGGTAAAGTCTCACCACGAGTCAAAGACCTATAATACTACACAGCGAGGGAATGCGCTAACATGCTCCTCTGAAGAGCTCGTACGGTTGCAGTAACTGACTAACTAAAATAGATCCACGGTCTTTCAGCTAGCCGTCTCCGTCCTCCCACTGCTAACAGGCTAGATTTCCACTGATCAACAAAACAGAAGATAGTACAATAGTGGAGAAGCCTACGCGAGCCTACTGGGCACTGGCACTGTACTATACGCGACCTTCTCCGCTTTCCATCGTCGGGGGAGAAGAGGATAGTTCTTTGAACGCTCCCTCTTCCTCGCCCTATTGAAGCCTGAAGGCTATTGGCACTGCCTCAATAAGCTTAACGCGCATCTGTCTATATTGCGGTCTATTCGTCGCTGATATCTAATTAAATTGTTACCCTTAAGCCATTCTGTCTTGTTTGATGTTGGAATAGTTTGCCATTGCAATTTTGGCAACATAGCCTATTTATTCGTTTGAATAAATAGTTTTTTCATTAATTTAACTGATTGCGCAAAGAGAGTCAGTGATGATGACTTCTGCATCTCAAGGATATTTGTAGGCTATGATGTTTTTGGCAATATGTTGGTTGACAGTAACGGGACTGTTTCTTAACAAAATACAGTGCTGTCGTCAAAATTGTAGCGTGCGTCATTATAGTCAACACTGGAATACAAAGGTACACCCTTGGCCGGACAAACCAGACCAAGTTGCAGGAGCCCATACCAGTCATACGCTGCACCTGAGTGGCATGAGGCGCGCGGCGACAGAGCGCTCCCGTATATCCCGTACTCTCAACGCTCGGCGACCCCGTCCAAGTGCCGTCTGAGAAGTGCCATTTAAGGTTACTATTAATTTTGTATGATGCAACGTGCGTTTTTCACGAGTTGGTGGTGCACGCGTGAGAACAAAAACACAAGCCAGACTATAATGTCAGTCTCATTTTCAAGTTGTGTCAAAATTGAGACACGCAGATATGTTAGGTTATATTAATAGCATATTGATTTGGCTACACCACGTCCACAATTGTAAAAAGACTAATTACCAGTTTAAGTTGTGAAATATGACAACCAGTATTGCTGAGTGTAAAAGGTGTGGGGATTTTTTTTTTAACACTGCGTAATTCTGACACTCACACCGTTCCCTAATGTCGCTCTTTACCTTCATCACAGGGGAGCACGCACTACCGAATGCTGGCACATATTCGCTGAAAATAAACTCTGGATAGGCAATGTCAAGTGTAAACCGACAGAAACACACAAGGCTGTGGAATGTCATTTACGAGACATAATTGCATATCATAATCCACATCAGGGGCCAAGCTAACTGCTGTCCTGCAATGGTGGGAAAATAATCATACGTTGTTTAAACGAGACCCCAAACCCGCAAGGCGGGCAATGGTGCAGTGTTCCCGCTCGGTACTGGCAGAGAACAGGTAACACGCCTTCCTTTACCTGGCGCGGTGTCATCCGAGCCCATATCGGCTACTTCCAAAAACACAACGTAAAATACCGAAAATGATAGTGGTTTAAACCCACCCTTTGACAACCCAGCCTTACCTGTAAAAGCTGCAGTTATCAGTTCACAAGCTCCGACGCATTGACACTGCGGCTGTAGGCACGTTCCGTGGAATCCTTACTCCGTTTACTCCCAAATTACAACAAAACGCGCAAAAATAAATACTTGATGACATCCAAATCCAACGGGCTCTGTGTTTCCTCTTAGACTTGGTTCACTTTAGATCCCGTTAGCGATGGGTTTTAGTTCACGAACAGCCGAATCCAGCGCGAGAAAAGAAATAGCAGCAGACTCCCATCAACATTCCCGATCAGCGGGTCCCTCTTTAGCAACTATGCAGCTCCGAGTGTTCTCAACCCCGGCGGACTCACAACACCTCCCATCCCAGTCGCGGACGCACTTTATGCTTTCATACGCCGCCGCACCGTAAGGCTTCCGCAGGAGGTAACTGTAGAGAGATGTGTCTCAGCGCGAGTGTCCTTCTGAACTGAAGCGTTGCATGTGATGCTGCGGCGAAGTAGGGGAGAGAGAGAGAGGGGTTGCTGCGACTGAGTTTGCGGGCTTCGCAGCTGACACTCTGAAAGCAAGCGGGCAGGGATTTGAGTCGATGGCGCTTTGCCGGTGCGCAAGGAACGACTGTCTTGTTTTACCAACCCTTCTGACTCGCCCGCAGTGACATCTCGGATCCCGGGCTGTGATTGGGCTAATTGTAAAATTTCACTGCCAGCAATCACCGAGCGCTGCTCGCATGAATGAGAGACATATGTTGAACCCCTGCAGCCGTCGAATATATTTTCTATGTTTATGTAATGCATTCATTCCGGCGTGAAAAGGATTTGGCTGTGCCAAAGGGAATTCACATGAATACAATACTAGGGGTGAAATGATCATCGGATTTGAATCTTTAATCGGCAGATCATTTGAAGATAGAGATTAGGCAATGGAAAGATAATTAAGATTCTTGCATAGTGTTAAGGATTATCAATCTGTCATTTTGTCTTTAATGATGCTTTAACATGTTTTTGTCAACCCGCAGACCTTAGCTACAATAGACTTACTGTTTATAATTAACCAATAAAGCAGTCAAATCAGGGTCGTATCATCACAATTAATTCTCACATTTATTTTACAACTTTTATAACATCAAACTAAAATATATATTTTTGAACATGGTCAACTTTGATACATTTTGTAGCGTTTAATAGTTTAGGATAGGTTAAGGCCACAAAGGATCTTTTTATTTATTATTATTTATTTTTAACAAGACATGATTCTTAAAAAGCCTTTTTAAAGATCTTACAGTACAGACTGATAACTTTATTTTCCTTTTTCATCACCTATGGTCGACAGCCCACTCTACATGTCTCTCGAGCCGAGCGGGAGAACGAAGTGAGCGGCTGCACTGTCGCCTCGCTTGCTCGTGCGCCTCTCACGGCTCAAGGGCGCCGCGCGGTTAAAAACTGCATCATACCACCACCTACAGGCCAATCAAGAAACGCAGGTGGATTTTTACCATTAAATGTATTTCCAGTGAGATTTTCGTACTACATGACGGTACGTTGACGGTACCTCTTCAACCTCGATCATAATGCTGCCCCTAACAAGAAATTAGGTCAATTATTCAGACACGTAAATCTGTTTTAGATATTATTCCGTGAAAGACAAGTCTCCCATGCTATCAGTCTGTAGTCTTCGCTCTAGTGCTTTTAGTCTGCGTAAGAGCTCACAAGAGTAGACTACTGTTGCTCTGCTAATTAGGAGAAAAACCAGTAAGTTTTCTGTGAACAGTGAATCTTGGGTAAGAAATAGGGGAGTACAGCTCTTCGTTACCGTGAAACAAGGACAGTTTGGAATAATGAGTTACGGTGTCTATTTGGCAGCCATTTGCAAGTTCTTGACAAAAAAGGGTAGCTAGAGTACCTAGAGGATATTTATAGAGGTACACGTACATATGTTCATATTTATTCGGTGTTATGAATAGTTCTAAGGAGAGTACTTTTATTGCTTTTTAATAACCATGCAAGACTAATAACTTGTGAAATACATCTGAAGCAGTTTTTACTTTGAGATATTTAAAATTAAATGATGAGTTGGGTACCAGTGTCCGGTTTAAAGAACACAAACCAATAGTGTAGATCAATCCAGCGAAAATAAATAGAAATCAAATACGTGTATGTATAGGCTACTATTTACAATGTCAAAAGATGAGCCATTGATTCTCACAGAAGATCCATGCGGCCATTTGTAACAATTTGCTCCTTTAGTGTTGGCCATAGACGTTTTCAAATGAATTAATTAAAAAGACGAGAATACACAGAATAGAGATCAACCAATCTATGGCCTTCAGTGATTCTGCTATGGATCACTCTCCAGACCTCTCTATCGGATGTTAGTCACAGCACAGCCAATCAATAAAGGCAGGTTTGGAGTGGCATTGGTCGGGGTTGGAACCAGACCTAGAAGAAAGGTCATAGGGCACTGGTCTGTGAAGGACAAGCTCCAATGTTGATAATACTTATCTGACCCTGTCATAACATGCTATCCTATTCTTGATCGATAACAAAACAGAAACATATGAGACAAACTCCTGGGAAAACGTCACCATAAACATGATCCTTTCACCATAAACATGATCCTTTCATCATAAACATGATCGTTTCATCATAAACATAATCAAGAAGCCCAATCCACGTACCTTAGCATGTAGACTGAGAAGTGGCACTGGTCAACAACAGGATGTGATGCGGACGATAAACATCAGTTAGTTTCCTCTGGAACATGAGACTGAAACTATCTGGAGGTCTTCAATGAGGTTAGCTACTGGAAGAATTAAAAATAAAAAGTGGAGTTTAGTGGACGTAGCTAACAAACACACGTACACACACACACAACACACTCACACACACACACACACACACACACAAATCCTCAGGAGTAAAAGGAGATGTTGGCCCTTTGTCAGGGTCATTGTCAGACAGCAGGAAAGAGTGCCGGCCAGTCGGACTTCCTCATTTGTCTTGCAAATGAGACGATGACTTATAAGGCAACATGAATGGCTTTGATAAAGCCCCTTCATGCTAAATCAAGTGGTGAAGAGAGTGTGTGTGTGCGTGTGTGTGTACCCCCACTGCCAGCTGGCCTAGTGTTTTCCCAGCAGCCCTAAACAACTTCAGGAAGTGTGTGTGTGTGTGTTTGTGTTGTAGAATTAGCCCAGTCAACCCATCCTTAAGCACAGCTGTATGTGGCTCAGCCCTGCGCCCATGGGAGAGAGACCCAGTAGGCGCCAGCTCCCACTCCCTCACCCCCTGTCCCCCAGCCCCCCCCAGCTCACCCCCTGTCACCTCCCATTCCAGCCCACATCTCACCCCCTGTGCCCCAGCCCCATCTCCTTACCCATGGGTCCCCCATCTCTGACAAGCCCAGGGTGACACAGACCCATCATGCGTCACACCGAGGGCATGCCACCCATAGATATATAAAGGGTAGATGTCTCGTCCTCGTTGCCGGACAACGGAGTCGGACGTCCGCACATGGCGGCCATCTTGCTACAGTCAACTCGCTCACTCATAACATTGTGTTGATGCTACATGTACTTTTTAAATGACCATAACTTGCTCAATTTTCAACCGATTTTGAAACGGTTTGGTTTGTTATCAACGTCAGAGATGTCGTTATGCCACTGCATACTTCTATTCTATAAAAAAACATAATTATTCATAAGTATGCAGTGACATAACGACATCTCTGATGTTGATAACAAACAAAACCGTTTCAAAATCGGTTGGAAATTGAGCAAGTTATGGTCATTTAAAAAGTACATGTAGCATCAACACAATGTTATGGGTGAGCGAGTTGACTGTAGCAAGATGGCCGCCATGTGCGGACGTTCTAGACTCCGCCGTAAGACATCTAGTCTTTATATATATCTATGATGCCACCATCCCACAGCACCCCACAGTCTCCCACAATACTTCACTGGACTCTGAACGCTAAATCACACATACAAATGCCCATAAGACGGTTTATGGTCAATTTCCATGTCATCTGCAAACCCCGGGGACAATAATATTTATGAGCTGCCAATGGCTGCGCTCGATTTACTGTGTCCATCTTCATAAAAACGTCCTCCTTCCCTATGGCAGGCTGTGGTCGGAAGGTGATTTCTATTTGATTTGAATTCCAGGAGACCCAGACTGTGTCATGGGCATGGCTAGGCTCATCACTGCCCTGAATCTATTAGCATGTTTGTCACTAATCACATTTTATACATACCATAGGGAAACAATGAATAACACTTTAATCAATACAGAGTCCAAATTTAATTTTTATTTTTCCGTCTCATAAACTAGTGACCGGTAAATTGGATCAGAGAGTGTGTGTGTGTGTGTTTAGCATGTGTCACTCATCTTCTCATATCATTTGTTTCTGGGCATATTGACAACTTTCTGCTCATTCTGTGTGTCTGAGGGTGCATGTGTGTATTTGTCTCTGCATTTGCGTGTGTGTCAGTTAGCCCATATACTATAGCCAGGCAGCTTTCCCATCAGGCAGCTGCCTACCTGCCTGCCTGCCTGCCTGCCTGTCTGTCTGTCTGTCTGTCTGTCTGTCTGCCTGTCTGTCTCCTCTCCCTTCCTGTCTGTCTGTCTCCTCTCCCTTCGTGTCTGTCTGTCTGTCTGTCTGTCTGCCTGTCTGTCTCCTCTCCCTTCCTGTCTGTCTGTCTGTCTCCTCTCCCTTCCTGTCTGTCTGTCTGTCTGTCTGTCTGCCTGTCTGTCTCCTCTCCCTTCCTGCCTGTCTGTGCCCGGGTCAGTCGAGAATGTTTGCCGTCTTCTCTCCAGAGAACCTGGCCTCAGTGCATGGAGATAGCCCCCCTCCACCCCTCCTGCCCCCCAGGATTAGACACCTCCTGGGGGATGTCGAATGCAGATGGGGTGGGAGTCTGGAGAGGAGAGGGTGGAGGGAGACATTGTACTGTTTTATATCTCTCTCTCGATCCCTATTTTATTTGATAGTTTTTCTGTTTTACTCTACTGTGTCCTACTCTGTTCTGTTTGGTTCTACTCTGTTCTGTTCTGTTTGGTACATTTCTGTTGTCGGATCTGCTTTTCCCTTTTGTTCTTCCCTGTTCTAAGTTCTCTCCTGTTTTGTTTCCTTCAGTTCTTTGCCTGACTAACCCAATAACAGCACTAGCAAGATGTTCATATCAGAGTGTGACTGACATCTACAACATCAACCTGATGTGCGGGAGGAGAGGGGGGGAGAGAGGGAGGGAGGAGAGGAGGGGAGAGAGGGAGGAGAGGAGGGGAGAGAGGGAGGAGAGGAGGGCAGAGAGAGAGGAGAGGGGGGGAGAGAGGGAGGGAGGAGAGGATAGGAGAGGAGGGGAAAGAGGGAGGAGAGGAGGGCAGAGAGGGAGGAAGAGAAGAGAGGAGGGGAGTATGGAGGAGAGGAGGGGAGAGAGGGAGGAAGAGAGGAGAGGAATCATGAGAGCAGGAGACACAGAAGGTATTGTTCAATCATTCAACATACATTACATGGGACACATTTCCATTTTAAATTGATCATCTTCACTGAGTCAAGAGAGAATACAAGAGCAGCAATTATGCATGCATGAATACGTGTAATAAGGCCTGCATGTTATTGCAGTCAACTACGTGGCAACGTAGATGTTCTGACTTTTAATGAGCTGTTTTGAAAGTGACTGCGTGAAATTATCATGGCTTGTTGCTTTAACAAACAGACCGCTAATGCAGTCAGACCACAAGGTGTGTGTATCTCACACGGTGCAGAGTGTGTGGGAATCATGTCTACTCTAGTGTTATCCAGTAACCAGACCTACTCCCCTACTAGGTCTCATGGCTTTAACAACTGTTTTCTTTTCTAGGTCAAACAAACCATAAAATGATCTTATCTGTGTCATAATGGCATACCAGCCTGGATGCAAATAATGACGTGGGATCCTCTGACCATGGTGTCCAACCGCCCTGTGTCCCTCTGACCATGGTGTCCAACCGCCCTGTGTCCCTCTGACCATGGTGTCCAACCGCCCTGTGTCCCTCTGACCATGGTGTCCAACCGCCCTGTGTCCCTCTGACCATGGTGTCCAACCGCACTTTGTCCCTCTGACCATGGTGTCCAACCACACTGTGTCCCTCTGACCATGGTGTCCAACCACACTTTGTCCCTCTGACCATGGTGTCCAACCACACTGTGTCCCTCTGACCATGGTGTCCAACCGCCCTGTGTCCCTCTGACCATGGTGTCCAACCGCCCTGTGTCCCTCTGACCATGGTGTCCAACCGCCCTGTGTCCCTCTGACCATGGTGTCCAACCGCCCTGTGTCCCTCTGACCATGGTGTCCAACCGCCCTGTGTCCCTCTGACCATGGTGTCCAACCGCCCTGTGTCCCTCTGACCATGGTGTCCAACCGCACTTTGTCCCTCTGACCATGGTGTCCAACCACACTGTGTCCCTCTGACCATGGTGTCCAACCACACTGTGTCCCTCTGACCATGGTGTCCAACCGCCCTGTGTCCCTCTGACCATGGTGTCCAACCGCACTTTGTCCCTCTGACCATGGTGTCCAACCACACTGTGTCCCTCTGACCATGGTGTCCAACCACACTGTGTCCCTCTGACCATGGTGTCCAACCGCACTGTGTCCCTCTGACCATGGTGTCCAACCACACTGTGTCCCTCTGACCATGGTGTCCAACCACACTGTGTCCCTCTGACCATGGTGTCCAACCACACTGTGTCCCTCTGACCATGGTGTCCAACCGCACTGTATATAACTGCTGAGAAACCAGGGTGTCACACTGCAGTGGAGCACAAACACTATCCAGTAGACGTCATATTGTAGCATCTGTCTCACACACTTGTACACACACACACACACACACACTTGTACA
>NW_026911047.1:0-52474 GCF_963692335.1 Osmerus eperlanus | reverse complement strand
AGGCGAGCTACAGCTCACCTCAGCACCATCGCCCCATCTGCCTCCCTCCGCCTCGTATCATCAGAGCGGAAATCGGGGCCACGCAAAACTGCCTGCCTCCCCGAAAAAATAGATGAGCTCCACCCCGTTCCCCTCCCCCCCACCCTCCTCCCCCCCCTGCGCTAATAGCCCGCCCGCCATCTGCGACGGCGGCCATCAGCTCTAATGTCACCTCGTAAGGCCCTCGTACATCCGCTCTACCAGAAGGCGATGTTTACTTCTCCTTGACACGCGCCTCCCCCATCCCTCCCTCCCCCATCCCGGCTCCCTCCATCCATCCCGGCTCCCTCGGTTAATTCTCCTTAACGACTGCAGCGCACCTCATAAAGAACCAGTGATTAGGTAGCAGATTCCTCCTATAAACAAACTTTGTTAAGGAGTTGGAGGTATTGACTCCTTTCTGAGAGAGTCGCCAGTCTGCCGGTATGAGACCTGGGCGGCAGGGCATTGATTGTCAGAGTAGCGGGCCGTCCGCCGATCAATGGCGGGACTCTCCAGAGGTCACGACTGAATCCAGTGGCGTGACCGAGAAGGCTTTACTTTGGATGAAAATGTTCCATCAGCATCGGCCAAGACTTCACAGGAAAAGCCCTGTTGGAATCCCTAGTGGGCATTCGATTGAATGCACTTAGTGTTGGAATATGCACAGAAAACACACACACACACACACACACACACACACACACACACTGACTAACCCACACTGACAGAAACACACTCTCCCCACACTGTGAAAGAAACACATTCTCTCACACTGTGACAGAAACACACTCTCCCACACTGTGACAGAAACACACTCTCCCACACTGACAGAAACACATTCTCCCACACTGACAGAAACACACTCTCCCACACTGTGACAGAAACACATTCTCCCACACTGACAGAAACACACTCTCCCACACTGTGACAGAAACACACTCTCCCACACTGTGACAGAAACACATTCTCCCACACTGTGACAGAAACACATTCTCCCACACTGACAGAAACACACTCTCCCACACTGTGACAGAAACACACTCTCCCACAGGTAGAAATCATTAACCCAGCATGACTGGACCTCAGCTCTATTTTAACAAGTGTCCCAGCATTAAGCTGCCTGTTGAATACTCCAATCGTTCCCTAATCAAAACATCACACGTTATGCATACAGCTGGGTTGATGCAAAGACAGTTTTCTTTTTTTTTTACTATTTCAATTCCCCCAAAAAAACAAGATCATTGGAGCTATTTGGGGTAGTAAGGCCAGTATTTCTATCTGGAGTTAAAGTATCTCTAGTTACGACCAGCGTGGGCGGACTGAGGAGAAGTGTGGACCGGTTTATGACTGAGTGTCAGAGAATTAGTGAGTTTTGCGTGAGCTGTGTGTATTTTTACCAATCTGCTGGTCACGATGTTGAAGACAAATATGTAACTCAATTGCTATTGCTATTGACTTGATAGAATGTAACTGTTCAGAGGTTAGATGTGGCCGCGCTACAGCCAAAATCTAATCTATACACATAAAACTGGACAAAAGTCAGTCCACAGCATGAAGGTGATTTGATGTACTGCGATTCTTAAGTCAATTACATCATTCGGGTCTGAAATAGTGTTCTATTGTGAGCATGAACAATGTGTTCTCATGCCCACAGTAATGGCGTGGTCCTTTCACGAGTCGATGCCATCAAAGATAGCTTTGCTATGTTTATCCTTCCTGCCTCAGAGAGGAGGGCAGAGGAAGGAAAGGATGCTAAATAAAGCTGGACAACCCGCCATAGCAACGCATTGTGATTCATGTAGATCCCCGCTTAGTCATTTTTGATTTACCACACATAGAATTTGAGTCATTCGATTATCTGAAGAATAAACTTGGTCTAACTGAGTTTACTAAGTGGCAAGGTGAACTGACTACAATATCACTATCAATATCAAAAGCCTCTCCTCTACCAGAAGTCTTGTTTAGAGAAACAATCAAAACATGAAACAATCAAATCTCCATTTTGTTCTTCAAGCGGAGCCTCCATTCACTAAAGGTGTGCTTGTTAACACTTAGTTACTGTTCTTAGCAGACTCCTCACAGCTCCCAGCTCCCACTCATGCTGTGAACTATTAATTCCATCTGCTTTCCACCAAACAAAACCATGGAGAGGAGATTGGTAACTAATCCATTTTGTATGTTTGGCGCTACGAGCAGTGCATCCAATGACCAAATACCATTGCAGGTTGATGTTTTGGAGATCATAGGGCTGGAGACATTTTGATTTGGCCTTTTTAGACTCTACCGGAGCTTTCTTAATGGAAAAGATTCAGTATTTTAAAGTAAACTTTTGTCCTTAGCTTAGCTTCTTTGTTGCTCTGTCTTCTAGCTGGTGGTAAGGAGGAGAGGAGAGAGGAGGAGAGGAGCTGGTGGTGA
The DNA here is from genome assembly GCF_963692335.1 of Osmerus eperlanus. Classification (NCBI taxonomy): domain Eukaryota; kingdom Metazoa; phylum Chordata; class Actinopteri; order Osmeriformes; family Osmeridae; genus Osmerus; species Osmerus eperlanus. The sequence continues at coordinate 50,038 of NW_026911047.1, read as the reverse complement.
GGGGGAGAGGAGAGAGGAGGAGAGGAGCTGGTGGTAAGGAGGAGAGGAGAGGAGCTGGTGGTGAGGGGGAGAGGAGAGAGGAGGAGAGGAGCTGGTGGTGAGGGGGAGAGGAGAGAGGAGGAGAGGAGCTGGTGGTGAGGGGGAGAGGAGAGAGGAGAGGAGCAGTGAGCCAAAGCTCCAGAAGCTGGAGGAGATCATCCGTTTCTAAGCATCTGTTCTTCCTGCTCCTCCGCTCCTCCGTCTCTCAATCCGTCTGTTTTCTCTTGCCTTCTTGTTTTTCCATCTCCCCCTTATGTCCCTCCCTCCCTCCCCTCTCTCACTGCTCCTCGTTCTTCCATTCCCTCTGTCTTTCTTCTCCTTCACTTCTCCTCCTTCTCCCTTCCTCATTTATTAACATAGCAGCCAACAGGCCACCTTCCGTATTGCTTGATGACTTTGGAAACGGACCGAAAGCCAACATTTATTCATGGTGGCGTTCATTTCAGCTTATTTTGATTAACAGTTCTTTTTTTATCGTCGGCCCATAACTTTATGGAGTGTTTAGCAGTCCCATGGTGCAGTACTAACCTTCCAGAAAAATGTCCCCATAATGCTATAATCTTATTAGAGAAACTGCACTGTAGGTTTTAACAATGTGTTGTAATATTAAAGGAAAATGTTGGTATCCTTGTAATTTGTGAGTACAGCTTTATGGAAAACAATATAAAGGGTAAAATTCTGGTAATTGAAACATGAACATTTTAAGGGGGTGAATTCACACTCTGGATTAGACAAACCATAAAGGCAAATTATCCATCAGCCTTTAGAAAACCAACAAAATGATTAAATTACCATTAGCATGCAACATCAACATACTTTCAGCAGTGAGGCAAGCTTACGAGCCAGACCTCTATCTTCTAGAGTTTTCTATCAGAAGATCAGCGGTTGCAGGGCTTAGAGCCTACATCTCTTGGAAGTATCTTTCCTATCCTGTAATACCTCTATCTCTGATACTATGTTTACCACAGTGACAGGTGAGATAGCGTCGAGATTTCTCCAGTGAGGAACATCTGTGCTGTCTGTTTTTGCTTCCAGACGATAATAACTTTATCAAAGTTTTCCCCTCAGACAGTTGATGTCCCTGGGAGAGGATTATATTCTTAATGCAACTCTCTCCTGTAAATCTGGCACACTTGAGGGAAGCAGGTACACAGAGGCGCCTGCACACACACACACACACACACACACACACTTAAAAGTGTAAGAATGCACACACACAGACACAAATGTCCCCCCGACCCCCCATCTCACATGCATACACCCACCAGTTTATAGTTTGTGGAGGGCCCATATTAAGCTGGGTCTTGTGGGTAATTGTGGTAGGAGGGGAAGATATTAAGGGGGGAAGAGGGGTTAATATTGCAGTCTGAATGAGGCAATCTGGCTTCCATGTACCGCTGAGGAGGAGAGAGAGATTTGGAACCATTTCACGGGTCACTACAGCTGAACAGATTACACTGGAGGCAGTATTATGAGGGATATGGAATATCAAGATGTGTGTGTGTGTGTTTTTCTATGCGTATGTGTGTGTGTTTGTATATATGTCTGTGTGTATGTGTCTGTGTGTGGTCTGTGTGTGTGTGTGTTACATCAAGCTGCAGCAACAGCCCCCCGGGGCAACCTGGCCGAGCCAGTCTATCAAGAGCGACAGCAAAAGCACTTCGATTTATCTGTTAGTCGAATTCAGTCCACCCACTGTGCATTTGAATCATCAAAAGGAATCAGAGTGTTTGATGAGAAACATCTCTAAACAAATTGTTTCTCTTTCATGTCAGCAGTTCAGACTGTTGACGTGAGGCAGGAAGGTTAATTAGAATGATTGTGTGGAGAGGGAATAATTTGAGTCATCCGTGCCCTATGGATCTCATCAAAACAGCTTCAAGAGTAAATTGGGGACGTGAAGAGTGCTGCCCTTCACGGTGCAACTCTTCAACATGAAACATACAACACCAGACTGGGCTCGTCGCCTGGGCTCGTCGCCTGGGCTCGTCGCCTGGGCTCGTCGCCTGGGCTCGTCGCCTGGGCTCGTCGCCTGGACTCGTCGCCTGGACTCGTCGCCTGGACTCGTCGCCTGGACTCGTCGCCTGGACTCGTCGCCTGGACTCGTCGCCTGGACTTTGGAGTGGATCTGAATCTGACAATTAACCTTTTCATGTTCCTGTTAAATTTGCCTGAAAACGCCTAAACAGCATACCCAAAGTAAATTGGAAGCTGTTCTTGAACCATTTGGAGTACATGCATGTAAATGATCTCTTTTGAAAGCTGACACTCTGAAGTTATGTCCCCTGTTGTCAGGACCCCTGTCAGTCCTTCTAGTGTTGAGTAATAGAAGCTTGAACACAAGGAAAGTGAAAATTTCTATTTCCGCCTAGATTTTGTTTTGAAAACAGAGGCCTGAAGAGGCCTAGAGGTGGTAGGTATTATCTGGAAGACTAAATTGGACCACAGGTTGAAGCCTTACCCAATTCAAATCAAAAGTCAAACATAATACCACAATATATTCATATTTGACACATGTTTTTATAAGAGTACATCCAGGAATTTTCTAAAAGGGTCTTTTGGAGACTCCAAAATGACCCTTTGTAACCAAGGTCAAGGTCAAATAAAAAGGTATTATTTTTCATAATTGTTATCTCTGGCCCATCTCTGGTACTTAGAAATATCATATATAATAGCTAAATCCCTAATTAGTAATACTGAAACACAAAAACTGAAGCATGAACACATTGGAGTGCTTTATCTGATTCCAAGGATTGGCGCACAAAGAACACTGATTCTGTCAACCATATTGCGCAATCGACTGTTATTTTGAAGGCTCCACAGACGCATACAAATGAGGTATTGGCATTTTCAGCTAGCTGTCAGCTACAAGGCTAACGAGCTAATTTCAGAGCCAGTCGAAGCCAGTTCGAGAAATTTGTTTAGAACGAGTGTGGGGGGGGGGGGGCGGGGGGGGGGCAGGACGCACAGACCTAGTTGGCTTTAGAGGGCTGTCAACGGGGCATGGAAGCTCCTATTGGGTCGAACAAGGTGTCAATCAAAAGGGGAGGGTTCAACGGACATTTTGAGACCTTCATTTTGTAAATACTCCGTTGATAAATCGGAGAAAATAACACTTTTATGTGAACAAGTTGTTTCTTCCGTCGGCTAACTTGCATAATGAAACAAAGGATAATGGCTATTCATGAACGTAAAACATTGTATTTGGACGAATTACTTTACATGGTTAGATACTTTGAACCCTTGGGACTTAGCAGATCAAGTTTTGATGGCATGATTTGCACACCTGGACCTATTTGAACAACTTAGGGTGAGTACAACTTTTTTCTTTGGCATTGTTGAAGGAATGTTCACCGGAAAAAGACGTTGACTTTGCTTGCTATTGCGACTTGATCTTGAATTGGTTTATTTCAATGGAAGCACAAGAATCGTAGCTTTCCAACGATGTATAACATGTGTAGCGTCTAAAAAATATATTTTTTAGAATTTAGTGCGTCGTAACTAAGGAAGGGGGAGGCAGCATTTTTGTCTCGCGGGCGAAACAGGAGCGTAAACAGGTTAAACATTGATCACAATTAATGTTAAATATTTTCAGGGTCCCAGACAAGGACCATGAGTGGATGGACAGAACGAAACCATGTCCCTCCTCGACGAAAGTTCACCGTAGATCAGTGTAGCTAGCCTAACCTTTAGACTTTGAGAATTGAGTTTCCCAAAGAAAATTTTTAATCTTGTGTTAAGACCAAAACCATCAGATTCAAAAACTCTTCACTTTCACCCTAGTTTATTCAAGCTCATAGCTTTAATTTGAGCGTTTTATTGGTGTTGGCAAATGACTCAGTCTCCATCTGTCTCTGAAAGCTAATTAATCGCAGATGCATCTGACTTTGGCCGTTTTAAACAAGAGATACTTGTGTTACTGTCATGGCATGAGACCATTCAAAAGTATTAACTTTGAAGCTGTTTCATTTACTGGCCCAGCCAGCCAGAGGACGAACAACAGATGGCCAAATGATGGCCACTGATTGGACACTGGGTTCCACATTACCAGGAAGCAATCCTCATGACAACTGGTAACACCTTCACACCATCCCCACCCTCCAGCAGCAACATCCCCCAAACGATCAAACAGAAACACACACTTGTGATTAGAGAAGAAAAGAGAGCACGGATATTTGAAAAGATGAGGCAATAGAGGGGGGGGGGAATCATAATTACAGTTGAGCTTCACTGTGTTCTTTTTGAGTTCGAGCCAAAAAGGGGGTCTCCTTCAATGAAAAGCCAAAAAACGAAGGAAAATTGCTTCCTGAATCGAGGCGGGTTGACGTTTCAAGGATTTCTTTATCATTATTTTCTCTCGCTTTTATTTCAGAACGTGAAATAATGGGAGCTTGGATTTGACAACCATGCAGCTGTGATAACAAGCACAGTTCAAAATGGCTGCTTCCGTTCCTAAACCTCCTCAATACGAGCCGTTATCCCAATCTGTTTTCGCTGCGCTGTGTGACGTGTCGTGGCTGCGATTTGTTTCCGAATATTGGCGGCTGAGTGCCGTGCTGTATTGATGCTCGACATCGGCCTATCGATGCAGGAACAAACTCCGCTTTGTGTCACTTCCAAATGAAATGATTGATCTTTGTTTGGTTCCTGAGACACGAGGGGAAGAACCTTTCTCACTTCAGAAGCCACTTCATGACCTCCCTGCGCTTGGTAAAACCTACGTCATTTCGGTCCGTGGAGTTTGATCGGTTTTGTCATTAATAGACTATGAATCAAGATCTCTGTGGGGGTGAAGAACTGATGAGTAATTGGCTTATTTGTACAAAAATGTCTTGACATTTAGCCTGGAGGATCTGAAGAAATGAATGCGTATCCCACCCTGTTAGTCATGTGTGACGTTAACACAAATGACTCTGTTTCTACTGGGCACCGTAGGGGAGGGACACATTTCTGAAAACCTTATTGTCAAGCCGAGATTCATTTTCTGCTTTATCAGTTGTGTGTCTGTGTGTGCATGTGCGGGCATGTGTGTGTTTGCGTGTGTATACACAACCCGTAGGCTATGTATCCACATTTGTGAGCCAAGATTTGGTGTAGAGGTTATGGAAGAATCAGACTAGGCTTAGTGGACAGACAGCCTGCCTTCAGCTATCTCTCTCCCCCTCCTCTCTCTCTCCCTCCTCTCTCTCTCCCTCTTCCCTCTCTCCCTCCTCCCTCTCTCCCTCCTCTCTCTCTCCCTCCTCTCTCTCTCCCTCCTCTCTCTCTCCCTCCTCTCTTTCTCCCTCCTCTCCCTCCTCTCTCTCTCCCTCCTCTCTTTCTCCCTCCTCTCCCTCCTCTCTCTCTCCCTCCTCTCTCTCTCTCCCTCCTCTCTCTCCCCCTCCTCTCTTTCTCCCTCCTCTCTCTCCCTCTCTCCTTCTCTGTCTCTCTCTCCCCCCTCTCTTTCTCTATCCCTCTTCATCTCTTTCAAATCTTTCTCTCTAGCTCTCTCTCTCCATAAAAGCGCTTCTTTGCAATTAAGTGGACTCCTGTCTCTGGAGCATGAACCCATTTATTATCTCCCCCTTTCTCCCTGATTTCTTCATCATGTTCGCAATACCGCCTGGGAACTGGAGAGCTCTTTGGATGGCTCAGCAGTAAACAGACGCACAAACACACACATGTGCACACATGCACAAACACAAGCACACAAACTGTGGTGGCTTGTCAGCAGTTTAGCAGACAACTTGTTTGGGAGTGCCGAGAGGGACTCCCAAACAAGAGCCGAGAGGGACGTCCTCGTGATGATATCCTGCTCTCACACCGGAACACGCCGGGCTTCTGGTCCTGGCTCCTCATCAAGACAAGGGCCTTGTTTTCCCCTTCTCCTCCACCTCCCTGCATCGGCATGGGGCAGTCAGGGGGAGGCCTTGTCAACGTAGGTGACGCCAAAGCCCGTCTGTAGAGTGAATGTCTGGTTTAGGGAGGAGAGGAAGCAGCCTCTATACATGTGTGGCGTGTTTGATCCGCACGGGTATGTCAAATTGTTGATATTATAGTTTTGGTACATTTTGGTATACATTTTTGTTTGGTTATGACCACTATGACTGTCATTACAGGTCGCAAATGAGTAGCTTCTGAATGCTATGTGTGTGTCTGCTTTTTACAATGCACTCCTGTCACATGGCTTTCTGATTGATTAAGTTGAAATAGCGTCGACCTCCAAACCTTATCTACATGTATTTGTAAGAAGCAACACGACCCAAATCAGATAACCAATCGCAAGGTTACTGCAGCAATCAGAGCAAAGGTCTACAATCAGTGTTCTTTGTGACTCAGTGAATTGTCCGAATAGCTTTCCCCGAGCAAGGTGAATGGTAGTCAAATTGGGTAATTTGTTATTAAGTGTCATAGAAAGACGCAGGTGAGTGTGAAGTGTCATCTGAAATAGGGTTTTATACCAGTACTTAAAAGGCCTTGCGTACGGAAAATGCTAATGGTAATCAGATTCCGAAGGTGGTGAGTAATAGGTGCAATTTGAAAATAATGTTCGGGCCTTTTATGTGTGATTAGCTTTTGTGTGGCTCTCGTTCTCGCAGGCGTCTGTCAATTTCAGCTCCATTTTCCCGTCTGTTTCCATCGACCCCCGGAATGATTTTTCTTCTGCCTTTTCGACTATTCAGTACAGTAGCCATCCGCATGACAAACCTGCATGATGCATGAAATTATGGACAAAACACGGCGTTGGCATGGCAACGACATCACACCATACAGTAACTCAAATGGGAAGTAGGCCTATCGTTCCATTTTCAGTTGAGCAAAAATCCACATGTCGCTATCATAGATTAACTATGAATACATTAATAGTTAAACTAATAATAATTTCACACGACCCTCTGTCCAAAACTATTAGCCATTTAGTTCATTGAGTGAAAAAAAAAAATCTTATTCATCTCCCAATTCTGGTTCATTTCCTTAACCTCGGAGGGCAGTCAGGGCTGATGCTGTCCAGGCAGCAGCAGGTCTACTCTGCAGGACTCGCGACGCTCTGGGGCCTCTTTAGCAGTCCTGTCAGGCTGTGTTTGGTCCCCGAGGTCCAGGGTTCGTGGCTAAGACGCCAAAGCCCGTCTGTAGAGTGAATGTCTGGTGGAGGAGAGGGAGCAGAGGAGAACGAGGGGCGAGAGCCTGCTTTGTGTTGCGTCGTCACGGTAACGTACGGCGACGCTAGCTAACTTGATCCAGCTGGAACCGCTAAAGGGAAACAGGTTCTCTCTTTACTCTTTGTGGGTCTTTCTTCTCTCTTTCCCTCTACCTTCACTTACAAACACAGGACATGACAGCTGCGAGGGTGAATAGTGAGAGATGGCAGCCGTAGCTGTTGTTTATGACCTGTAGCTAATCAATGAAGTGACATATATACTTCCCCTTTCAGAGATGTCTGCCTCGTGCCTCTTTTTTTACAACATTAATTTATATTTGAACAAATATATTTATTTGATGTGTCGACGCCGTAAAGGATATTACATCACTGGGTAGGAGGAAGTGGATGATGGGGTGTACAGATTTGAAGTGGAAGCATATCTCCAAACTGTGGAAGAAATTGGGATTTCCTGTGTGCTTACATGAGAACGTACTAACTAGTATCCAATGACTAGTTATATTGATTAGTGAATAATGTAAGCACACAGGAAATCCCAATTTCTTCCACAAAACCCACCTGACAGGAAAGTGTTTTGGTTCAGAAAGTAGAATCAGACTGGATGTTTTTTTTCTCCGGAGCTTTCTTTAGCTTTTGTTCCTCTTTTTGCCGTGTCAGTATGTAACGGGAGCTGCTCTGTTGCCTTAATTATCCAATAAAGGCTGCCTTTTAAAAGAGTCAGCCCACACACAGACACACACACGCAGGCACACACATGCACACGTAGGCACAAACACACACACTTATCTACAGTAGTAGATCCATACACACGTACACACACACATATTCTCTCACACACACACACACACATTCTCTGTCTGACACACACATATTCTCTCACACTACACACACACACACATTCTCTGTCTGACACACACATATTCTCTCACACTACACACACACACACATTCTCTGTCTGACACACACATATTCTCTCACACTACACATACAGACACATGCTCTGTCTCACACACACACACACACACACACACACACAATCTGGCAGGATGTCTCCTCTCTGCCCCATGCCCGTTAGGTGTAAATGGTGGGTAATGGTGTGAGCCAGGCCCCTGTAACAGCCCATTAGGCACGTGGAGTGAGTTAATCAGATCTAACGTCTCTATTCCCGCCATGAAGAATCGTCTTCTCAGAGTGTCGTACTGGGACAGGCAGATTTTAGCTCCTGAACACACACTCACACGCTTACATATACACACACACACACACACTCACCCTCTCACATACTTATACACGCTCACATATACACACACCCACACACTCACCCGATCACATACTTACACACTCACACGCTCAGATTCAGACCTCCCAGAGATTTCAGACTCCATTACACTCTCCATACACTACTTCCGCCACCCACCACACACACGGCCTTTATACGAAGAGATGGATAGAATGCTATCCCACCAGCAGGCCTATTCCCAGGCCAGCCTTTGAGGTTAAATGCTTTCAGGCGGCTGGGTTCAGTTTCATCACTTCAGATGTATATTTGTGGAGGGGCGAGGTTCGGGAGGAGGGCCAAACGTAGAACATGTCTGGCATAGGGGAAAGAGTAGGAATACAGTCCAACATATTTCTAAAAACATGTAATTATCTTCATAAAGAGGCTTTCATTCATTAGGGTTGGCGGGGGGGGGGGGGGTGGTGGATGGGGGGGGGGTATAAAAACAGTTCTGGTCGACCTGGCGGAGAGGCTTCTGAAGACGGGAGATGAAGAGAGAGATGAAGAGAGACACACTCACTCTGTGCTCATGTTCCTCTTCCTCTCAGCAGTTTGTCCGGATGTGGCCGGTTTGCTGCCTGGAAGTTCCAGCGGTGGATTCCTCCTTTGTTTCATCTGGAACTGTCACTCTCTGGATGGACGAAGAGAGAGAGAAGAGAAGGATGAGGCATGGCTCTCTGGGTGTGTGTGTGTGTGTCGTTTCTCTGTGTGTGTGTGTGTATGGGCCTGTGTGTGTCTACGGACGTGCTTGCCTTGTGCCTATATACTTTCGGTGTGTGCGTGTGTGTGTAAACCAGCAAATCTGTGCCTGAGTGTGTGGTGGACCTACTATCATAATTCAAACCCCTTTACATTGCTGGTATCAGTGCTTATCCAACAGTATTTTCATAAACCACCCGGTCCACTTTAGCTGACCAGGTCACGGTATTATCTAGTCCGGCCAACTGTTTTCTGTTGTTTTATGAGTGTGTGTGGGAGAGCTGTTTCAAGCTCAGTCCGTGAGGTTAACGTGGCCCTCTAACAGTAATGCGGTCTGTTTGTAAAGAGGCAAGTGTGTTCAGGAGGGCTCGGGAGGGGCTGGGAGGGCATTAGAATGGTGGGCTAATTGTTTCCAGAGATCCCTTAGGAATAATTGCACCAAAATACCCCCCCCCACTCCCTCCCAAATGCTAGTTTGTTTCTTAGGCCAGTAGGACTAGCCAAATTATTTTCACAAAGAGAAATGTTGGTTGGACCCAGAGTGGTTTGGGCAAAGTGTGTAGGTATGTGTGTCCCCCAGTTTCCGTGTGTGTCTGTGTGTGAACGTATGTACAGTATGTGCACATTCATTTCCACTGTTGCTCTATCCTAAAAGTTTGATTAGCTAGCATGTGAGAGAACAGATCCAAAGTGTGTGTGAGAGGGCGTGGGGAAATTGCCTTCAGCTGAAGACACACTCTTTCCTCAGATCGCACAGGTCTGATAATGAAATTCCACCCTTCAATCCCACACCGTGTCAATCCCTTCTCCGTTCCCAGATACCGCCACACACACACACACTCACACTTAACACACACAGACACTCACGCATACTCACACACTTACACAAAACACGCACACCAACAGTTCCCACTGGCAGAGCTGGGATTAAGACAATTAGCCGCAGCCTTAACCAGTAGAAACACACACACGAACACACATGGTATTCATAACAACAGTGCAGGTGCCAAAAGGAGTTTGATTTCACTCAAATGCAGCAGATTTCAGATGTTAGATCGAGAGAGAGAAAGTGTGTACTATGGACTGTGGTAGGCAGGCCTGGGGAAGGGATGAGTTATATAATCCCCCCTGTGTAAAATCAGAGAGTCTGGATAATTGGCTGCTTAGTTGGTCTGAGAGGTTTCATTGAGCCTAAAGACGGCACTTTTAGTCATGATGTGCGTCCGATTCACTCCAACTTGTTTCCTGATAAAGTTCTACAAAGAGAAGGTTTCCCCAATTACGGAAAGTGGCTCATTGTTTAAACATTGTCTGCGTGACACTATTAAATGTGACTCTAATCGCTGACCAGGATTCATTTATGCCCCTCGGTGCACGGTGGGGGGGATTAAAATGTCACACATATTCATCTTTTTTTGGAGAGAACTTGACAAAACTCCTTGGATGGAGAGAGACAGAGAGTGAGGAAGATGGCGAGAAAGACTGAAACAGCGTTCACTGTGGATTTCCAAGAAACAAATACTGCCAGTATTGTAAAACACTTGGTATTTCGATGAAAATGGAGGAGGGAGGTCTTCCAGAGTCCAGACTGGTAATCACAATTGCTGGTTGTTGATCACAAAGGAAAGTACACATTTCTTTGCATAAACACTTTTCTCCACTGTCGTTAAGTAGGCATTGACAAGGGTTGTCTGCACAGTACATCAAATATATCAGGAAAACAAAGATTATATGCTGATATATATTTTATTTATCTTCACAAACAGGCAATTACCTGTACAGACAGCTGTACGGTGGGTGATTTAGATGTAATGCATGTGTCCAGTTCTGTAAAGTTGTTCGTGCAGTTTTCGACTCACAAAGTATCTGAAGGAAGTAAACACCAGAAAGTTGCTCATTAAAAAGACACGGACCTGCATAAGCACTTTCTCCCTCTGTCATCCCCCAACCGCTCTCTCTCTCTCTCTCTCTCTCTCTCTCTCTCTCTCTCTCTCTCTCTCTCTCTCTCTCTCTCTCTCTCTCTCTCTCTCTCTCTCTCTCTCCACATCTTTACCTCATTAAACATCTTTCATTACAACTCTCTGTCCCCCGAATGAAGTTACCCTTCCTCATTATTTTACCAGGATGGAAATGGGACGTGTCAGCAGGAAATAAAAATTCCATCGGAGGCCCTCCGCCATGACAGATTCATTGGATTATGGACGCATTTAGCCTAGATTAGGGCTGCATGGGGACCAGGAGTTATGACACAGATGGATTACGTTAGCTAGCACCACAGTGAATAGGAGAGGTCCTAATTGTGCAAGTGAACACACAGCAGCACAGTTGTGACTTCAAACCACTGTACCTTGTCCTACTACGAAAGGGTTCAGGTGAAAACCTATACCCTTTCAGAAATAGCTTTGACCCGATGCCACAACGTTAGTAACTGAAAGCCTACCACAGCAAAGTTCTGGACCATCAACAGCGTTGGTGTGGATTTTGAAATGTATAGGACCCAGGTCGAAGTGCTATATTCACAACCAGCTGTTTCCTGGATAAACCCTCGACCTTAGCATTAGCCAGCTAGCATCAATTAAAGCATGGTGTGGGCGGGGAGATTGCAGGCCAAGCAGGATGTGGACCAGATGTCTGCAGTAAACCCCTGCTCAAAGCCGGGTCTTGGACTGGGACTGTAGTGTCAAAGCCTTGTGGCCCTGCGTAGCATCGATGCTCGACCGTCCCTCTCCTTGAACACTTACGGGTGGGCAAGGTTCAAAGTTTGCTTCGTTGCCATGGAGACCATACCAGGGAACTGCTGCGGCTGCAGAGCAGCTGTTTGTCACACGACTGAGAGGGGGAAACATATGTAAGATATTTCCACCATCAGAGAGATTCTGTTCAATCGGAGATCATCATTACAAGTGTCCTTTGAGCTCACTTTTAATAACGATAACATTTCCTGTGACCTTTGTGCTTTTGGAAAGCCTAACCTCCCTAGGAGATGTAATAGGAGCAGATTAAACTCAAGTCAGTCACATTAAGTACAGCCTATTTTTGTTCATTTGATATAATTAGGATGCCTTAAGAGACTTTGCCAACTGAATGTATGAAGAAACTCAATAACTGAAGATTAAATTAATCTCCCTAGAAAATGGAAACATATCTTCTTTAATCCGGTAAAGTTATTTCCTCTCGGCTGCATGTCAATGCCTGTGGTTACAAAGTGAGTTCGCTGATTAAAAAATGAGAAAAATTTATCCCCAAAAAGATGGCACCACTTTCTGCTATCCCTCGAAAAAAAAAAAAACGAATAAATCATTAATATTAAAGGTCTGCTCGGGCCGAACACTGAAATACCCAGAGACGCAGCCAGATGACGACTAGCCACGAGGGCATTGGAGCAAGTCTGATTCACGCATGAGGAATGAGATGGGAATTAAAGCATGGTACACTACCCGCTCTCGCGTATGGCTGCTATGTATTCTTGTCAGCGACATCATTTTGCGAGTGCTCTGCAGTCATCTAAAATGAGACGGACACATTGCCACATGCAGATGGCGAACAGTCATCAAGTAGGGCACATTCAAAGGAAGGGAAAGAGATGAATGTGTTATTAGCAGTAATAGTCACCGTGCTGTTGAGTTCTGCGCGGGTTTTCACAATGAAACTGGAGGTATTAATGATTAAAGGCTCTGAGTTATAGGATGCGTGCAAGTTTTTGTTGTCATAGGCCTACAGTAGCCTGGCTCTGCCCTCCTATGTACTGCTGCTCAATTTTGCTTTTGCTTCTGTACTAGGTCTGGGAATTCGGCACATAAGTCGGTTTTCTCAAATCAAATTTTGTAGGGCCAATCAGCGAACAGAGAGAGTGGCTGAGAACGGTCACGTTGATGTTGTGTGCTAGTTTGAGTTGTAGTTCAGTAATGGCAGCGGAGAAAGATGCGAGCCAAGCCATTCATTCGGTCCGTTGTGGCAACGCTGCCGAATATCCATAAGTTAAAGCCGGAGCAAGAACAATCTTTGCTAAGTTTTGTTGGTGGCCATGATGTTGTGGCCCTCCTCCCCACGGGGTTCGGGAAAAGTATGATTTTCCAGCTACGGCAGCTAGCTCTGTTACAGTAGTGGTGAAGGAGTTGGCTAAAGCGAACACTAGCGATTGTTTATGGCAGATCAGAGTGGCTCTGGCAGATCCAATAGTTTAAAACTTCAACAGAGTACCCGCCTTCAAGGAAGTTAACCCTTATCAATGGAGCGAGGCCAGACTCTCTGTACAAATGAAATGTACGAGGGTCTGGTTAGGACCAGGCTAGGCCTACTGTACATTTAGGCTGAAAATTCATTAACTCATTTTTTTTACTCTGCAATTCATCGATCCATTCTTTTAGAGGCCACATGCCGACACATTCATGTGCTTCCAAACTGACGTTGACCTGCACGCAAAATAAACAACAGACATGGCAGGAGTCGACGCTAACTTGTCTCTGCTTACCGGTCTGGTTATCGGTCTGGTTATCGGTCTGGTTACCGGTCTGGTTACCGGTCTGTTTATCGGTCTGGTTACCGGTCTGGTTATCGGTCTGGTTACCGGTCTGCTTACCGGTCTGGTTATCGGTCTGGTTATCGGTCTGGTTACCGGTCTGTTTATCGGTCTGGTTACCGGTCTGGTTATCGGTCTGGTTATCGGTCTGGTTATCGGTCTGGTTACCGGTCCTTTCTTGTGTCCCTCATTTATTTTGGTTCAATTATGCAGTCCAAAGACTCCTTTTTTTCAATAATTTACCAGTGTGCTGTGCAGTGTCTCTGGAGAGGACTGCATTGGATTCAATTTCAGGTCCACGTCAGACAAATTTAGGGCAGTCATGCAGATGCTTCCTGGAAATGTGTGTGCAGTCTGTGTGTGTTTAAATGTTGTGTGCCTGTGTGTGAGCCTTCACTGTTTATGTGTGTATGTCCATGTGTGTATGTCTGAGCACTAATGTCTGTGTGTGTGCATGTGTACTTGTGCACTTCTGTCTGTGCGGCTGTGTGTGTGTGCAGGTGTGTGGCCTATTTATCCATGAACCTGTGTGTGTATTTATCCATTAGTGTGTGTGTGTGTGTGTGTGCCCTGTACCAGAGACACAGGGCCCACCCCTGTGTTCCCCTCAGCCCATCCACATCATTTTCACTCTGCTCCAGCAGCAGATTGTCTGGAGTAATTCAGAATTAATTGCGTGGTTTTACGCGAGTTGCCTCAAACAGGGCTCCCATATGGCGCCATGCACAGCGAAGCATCCTATTTCCCGGACCACTGGAGACAGAGACGAGACCAAACACCGCTGCCCATCTAGAATTGCACATAGGATACTTTTTTTAACTATTTATCACGTAAATAGTTTCTTTTTTTTTGTTGTTGAACGCACCACTTTTTAAAAAACGGTTAAGGCAAAGTAACAGAGAGTCGTTTAACCAGTCTACTCACATAACACACTGAAGAGTTGAAAATGCCTCTCAGCAGAGTGACAACCTCCCCAGGCAGATCCAGAAGTTGCATGCAAAGCATTCAGACAGCCGGGGGCAAAAAGAGGTGGAACAAACTCGTCCCTCTATACTTAGTCAAGCTCTAGTTCACCAGCAAGAAGCTAATCATCACATGAACTTTCAGGAGACGTCACCAAGATATTGAGGGAATCCCTAGACAACACGATGACAGTCCTAAAGTAGGTTAACGTAAGGATTAGCACTGGGATGTATTTATAGACACGTTGTGAGATTCTTGGTTAAATGTGCCAAGCTGAATTAGCCAGGTTAGCTATAAATGGCATGCTAAGCTTTAACATAAAAGTATATACCGCATAATACATTATATGCAGTATACATATATATAATAGCAGTTGAGGCGTCAGATGGATTATGGAAACAACAGGACAGGCTTGTGAGAAAGAAGATAGTGTGTTGCAGGCTAATGCTAATGAAACCAGTTCTGACAGGCCTCAGGAACAGCACTGATTTAAACTTCTGTTGAAACACGGCATGACTGTGATAGCGTGCTACTCCTAATCTGCTCATGAAAGTGCTACTGTACCATCATGCTGTAGATAGCATCGCACTAATGAACACACATTATTCTGCCTTCATCATGAAACTATTAATATGTCATTTCCTGTTTATTGTGCTCATGCTGTACAGTGACATGTGCAATGCGTTTTTTTTGTGTGTGTGGGGGGGGGGGGGTTATGTAGCTTATGTCACACCAGTGTCTGGCTTCCTGAAACCAATAACAAGTGTTAGCTCATAACAAAGATGGATGTCGCAGATAGTCAAGGTCAGATATACTATCCTGTTGTTTCTTGATTGTAGCTGGTGTTTGTTATGAGGAAGTGTGCCACATAGAGAGTTCACAGGGACCTGTTAGAGATCTGACAGGTCACTCTCTTTCTGGTTATTTGAGAGGTCAAAGTTGAGTGCCTCTCTGTGGCAGATGGTCTTTATTTCATTAACTGTAACTTCCGTTACTCGGGGCGACGTAGCCTGTTTGTGTGTGTGTGTGTGTGTCCGTGTGACATTCTCTTCGAGTGACACTGTGTGTGTGTATGCGTGTATGTGTGTGTGATGCTTCCAGACATGCCCTGTCTGAGATAACATCTCTCCACCAGTGGGGATCAGAGGTCGGACCTCGAGAGCCCCCCAGGCTCGAAACTGACAAGCAGGAATCGATGTCGGAACAAACTGTTGTGACGTTTCCCTCTCTGCGTTTTTTACCTGGAGCCCAGTAAGCCACACAAGCAGAACAAAGGAAGGAATCCGTCAGCAATTTCCAAAAAGAAAAATGCTTTGAAAATTACGAAGAGAAAGTGTCCTCCAACTTATTTTCTCCTAAATACTGTCATCCAGGCGCAGGGTTCTGGCTGTGGAGGCCTCGGAGTGCGTTGCCAGCTGGTCTCAGGGTCTCAGGATGCCCTGGGAGCCCAGATGAACCGGGCCCACCTCCCCTCCAGTCAGACGGGGTTCAAGGGGAGTCACCTCCGATCCAGCCTGCCTGGCAGCCTCCCTCCCTGGGCAGCCTCTGTCCTACCATCCCCCTCCCTGGCTACACCACCAGGCTCTTACCCTCCAGCACCTCCAGGGACCCCTCTGGCCCTCCGTCGAGCTGGGCAGGATGGCGGCCAAAGGAAGGCAGAGGCTGGAGCCAAAGAGCAGGTGCTGGCCACGGTCTCCAGCTGCCTCCCCCAGACCCCAGCAGACTCCACCGGTGTCTCCTGTCTGTCTGGTCGGCAGGAACAGACGGACTGTAGAGACCAGGAAAAGCAGAGAGAATGAGGATGAGATTATTATGTAAAAAAAGTAGAGAGATATTCTTTATGCATAGGGTGAGTGAACAGCTAGGAGTAAGTAAACAAACGATCTCTGAATATTCCTCTTCATTTATATGTTCTGTGAAAAAGCAATATGTCACATCAAATTGAGGTGTAGACCCCAGAAATAACATCAACACATTTCTTTATTAGAAAACCATCAATCTTTTATTTGATGTAAATTATTGACAAAATGTTGGCAGTTACATATTCATCTCCCACACTCGCCTCCCAACTACGTTTTATTTCTTTCTTCATATATTCTAACATCATTTTCACACTGGCTTCTAGTGCTCTCAGTGAGAGTCCTTAGTCTTTCAGTAACATCCTCACACCTTCCCTACCTCTCAGCAGAGCTTCTGAGCTCGGATGTAAAGCAGTGACGCTCCCTGACACATTTGATGCCCTGGGGCCAGCTACTCCCCGATAGCGTCAACAGAGGCGCGTCGGAGGGGGGTGCATATCGGTGTCGATCTCAGCGTCTGTCCGGTCCGACGTGCAATTTGAGGCTTGGGAAATTGGCTCCCCCCCCCCCCTCTTCACAGCGCCCTGGTCGGCCGCCTGCATCTGCCACACCAACGCCCGCCTCTGAAAGTGGAGGGCACTTTGTAGGCTGTGATTTCAGGGAATCTAAGGAAGGGGGGCTGGAGCGAGGGCACCGCATAGATTGGTAGTCGGTCCCAGGGTAAAGTGGCAACCATTTTGTGAAAAGAGATCCCAGGTGTCCTTTCCTCACGGGGGACGCAGCGGGGCGAGGCCGGTGGGCGAGGCCAGCGGGCGAGGCCAGCAGGGCCGGTGAGGCCGGCGAGGCCGGCGGGCGAGGCCAGCGGGGCCGGCGGGCGAGGCCAGAGGGCGAGACCAGCGGGCGAGGCCAGCGGGCGAGGCCGGCGGGGTAAGGTCTCCTCTGTCCTCTGCCCTGGGTCACCTGTCTGACAACTGCCACTTCACCTCCTTCTCTCACTATCCTTCTTTATCTCCTCTTTTCTACTATTTCTTTTTTTTCAATTTTTCTTTTTTTGTGTTCCTACCTCCTACTGTATATCCATATCTCTCCACCTCTCTCTTTTTCCTCTTCCGCACTCTCTTTCTTTCCTCCTTTCCCTCTCTATCCACATCTCTCTCTCATCTCTTTCTCACAAATTCGATCTATCTCCCTCTACCTCTGGCCATACGGACCAAGATGGGGAAAAAGCGATGGAATGAGCCGGAAGACCGAAAGCGAGAAACAGAAGACTCGTGGGTAAGCAGACACGGGGGCATCGATTGGCTCGCACACTCTAACCCACATCAAAACTTCCTCATGTCCCAGGCCACGCACATGACCTCCAGGTGGCACGGACACACACACACACACACACACACACACACACACACACACACACACACAGCACACACACACACACACACACAGCACACACACACACACACAGCACACACACACACACACACAGCACACACACACACACACACACACACACACACACACACACACAGCACACAAAACACATCCAACATTCATACAGGGCTCGCTCCACATCTGTGTACACGTAGGTGTGTAATATTCATGCGGCGCTGCCCGCTAGAATCCCAAAGCAGGCTCGCTGCAGGGTGTGAGCAGAGTGGCTCGTGTGATGCAGGTTGGCCGGTGCACTCGCAGACTCGCTCGCTCTCTGCCAAATGTCTGGTTGACCTTCCTTTTCAGATGTTAATGCATGACTGCAGCGCATGACTGCAGCACGGCCTCTGGGCGGAGGCTCCTCAAACTGTCTGCCTGAAGAGGATGTGGAGGGTGTGTGTGTTAGAGAGGTATCTGAGAATTTGTGAGCGAGTGGAGAAAGAGAGAGGAAAGTCTGTGTGTGTGTGTGTGTGTATCTGTGTGTCTGTGTGTATCTGTGTGTGTGTGTGTGTCTGTGTGCGTGTGTGTCTGTGTGTGTGTGTCTGTGTGTGTGTGTGTGTGTGTATCTGTGTGTGTGTGTGTGTGTATATCTGTGTGTGTGTGTGTGTGTGTGTGTGTGTGTGTGTGAGAGACGAGAGGTCCAGAGGTGGAGCCGTAGCAGTGAGGTTTTCAGGGAGAGAAAACGTGTGTGTGTGCCTCTCTGGATGAACAGGGCTCACCATGAGGCCCAGCACAGGGTCAGTCATGTCATGTGTGTGTGTGTCTCTGGATGAACTTGGCTCACCATGAGGCCCAGCACAGGGTCAGTCATGTCAGAAGACACAGCGCTGAGCCAAATCCCAAAAGCAACATTGCCTTCAAACTCTCCCAGCCTTCAGCTCACTTCAACATGTCTGCTTGTCATTTTGCCGATCGTAAACTCCCGTGCAACTCCTTCCCCGCCCATAAACTGTAATCCCAAGGTCAAAGGTTAAATTGTTTAATAAGCCAATTTACCTTGACTCCGAAAACAGAACAAGACCTAACAGTCTGATTAGCTCCAAGCATGAATGGAATGTTTCCTTTTGTCTACCCACAATGCAACAGGAACTGTCAAATGTGTCTAATAGACAGCAGAAACACGCTGCAGATATTCCATTCTTTCCCTCTCTTTGTTTCCCTTCTCTCTTTCTCTCTGTCCCTCCTCTCTCTCCCCATCCCTCTCCCTCCCTCCCTCCCTCTCTCTCTCTCTCTCTCTCTCTCTCTCTCTCTCTCTCTCTCTCTCTCTCTCTCTCTCTCTCTCTCTCTCTCTCTCTCTCTCACACACACACACACACACACACACTTTCCATACCTAAGTGAAGTTTTGCCCTTGGGAATTTAGATTTTTACACACGTTTTACCCAAAATGAGGGCAGATGTGATGTGTAATTTTCCCTCATCAAATTTCCACACGGGGTCCCAGCGAATTGAGAGCAATTTGTTTCAGTCTACTCAGCCATCACCGCAAAGAGGAAACGTCAACGAAGCCCATCAAAACTTCACATCAAATCAAACAGGGCCTCGAGTCAGCTATTTCCAATCCCCCATCGCCTATCTCCATACCCATTTCCCCCCATCAACAGAGCAATCATTTAGGTAAACCAGCTTCAGATAATTGACTGTTTTTTTTCTTTTTTTTCTTTGACATTCATCCATGTCATTTTCCTCAACTGGCGAATAGGAGGAGGGGTGGGCTTCCTGCTGATCAGAATGTGCCTCGGTCCTGCCTTGATCAGGAGGTAGGGGGGGGGGGGGGGGGGGGGATGATTATGTTTGGATGGGAAATTACCTTCTGATCCTTTGGAAACGATGAGATCTCCTTAATGATTCTATCAATAACGGTGATCTCAACATTTCCTGGCGGAGGCCATTAAACGTAAGCACCGTGATAAAGCTTTTTATGAGACCTGAGAACTCCCCCACAGGGCAGAGTTGCTGGAAGTGGAAACGTATGCAGCTGTTAAAATGGCAGCGGTGAGAAATTTAAATATTCTACTAACACTTATATAACTCGGTCAATAGACCCATCCCACTAAGAATATATCCTGTCATTGTAAGGATGTAAACATGTTTTATGCCATTCCCCTTACGTGAATCACATAAAAAAACACGTTAAAATGATCAGATTCCGTCTACTGACTATCAACTACAAACAGTATATTTCACCACTTAGCATATTTTCAAGTAACACAATTGACGTAATTATCGCAACACGCAGGGTATTCTCTGTATCAAACTATCAAATCCAAACATAGTTAAACAAGATCGATGCTAACAAAATAATAACCAGCGGTCATAAATCACAGTAATATGAGACGGGGTGATTTATTAGCTTGAGCATAGGCTAAAGAACTAGGCCAAATATGACTGCTGGCACGCTAATGGTTTGTTTGGGCTGCGTGCAGGGGCCTCGTTGCTTGAGTAAATAATCCAGTCAGCAGAGAGAGACCCCGACCTGGGAAAAAAAAGCACAAATGTCCAGGGGGAGTTGGTGAAACACAACGCCTCCCTACTCAGGTTCAACACCCAGTGCTGAACGCCCGAGGTGTCACCTGACCTAAAGTTAGCTCCAGAGTTTATCAACGCCACCGCGGGGGGAAGAACAGACCTCTTTATCTCAGTGGATGCTGAAATGTGTGCGGCAGTCGCTTTTATCATTTTCATTAAGGTGAGATACAGAGTGCTAAATCCAATTTGCAGCTTTTGTCAGCGAGCGCGAGATTCGCACGCCAAAATACGGTGTCAGTTTTACCACTCCCTCCCCCACACCCTCCCTCCCTCCCTCCTTCCCTCTCCCTCTCCCTCTTCCTTCCTTCTATTCCCCTGGGAGCTCAGATGCAGCTCAAAAAAAAGTGCAAAGGATATTGGGCGAGGTGTGTCACATATTCATCAACTCTCTCCTTTCTTCTAGGCTTCAAATGATGTTCAATCATCTCAGTCTGTGCAAATGTTCCTCCATTTTCCGTTGAGGTCGAATAAGACCCGGGACGAGCATCTTTGGTGAACTAAACGCTGGGATTTCCACAGAAAATGAATATGATCATTGAGCGGTCAGAGTCAGCCATCGTTTAAATCGCGGCTATGAGGGAGGCTTCCAAATCTGTAGCTATTATGGTTATTGCTCATTGATTGTAATAACCTTAGGCAGCGAGGATGCTGTTCCCATGATTGAAATGTTATGTCTCTCTGGCGATCGATGGTCATTAGTATGCTTGGGTGGATGGACAGGATCTCGGTCCGCTGAGGTCACACATCAAGGGGCTCCAACCCAGAAGGGGAAGGTGGATCAGGGGTGGAGATGGCAGGCTTTACACCTCACTCACATCCTTAAGCAGTAGGTCAGCAGACATGATCACAAGATGTTGAGTGATCATCAGATGATATCATCTTTCATCTCAACATAACTCATGTTTCCTCTTTCTAAGCACAGTATGATGATATCTTTATCTTTTTTTTTTTTTTTTTTACAGTTGAAACTGTTTTATTAAACAGTCTTTCACAAAACCTTCTTTTTGAATTCTGTGTTGTTCTCACCTCGTCCATTCCAACTGATTTATATCTGTGTGTTTGTCTTCCTAGCCGTGACCAGGGAGATTAACATATTCTTTGGTTCTGTTAATGTTCCCTAAGGACATAGCAGAGCCCAAACCATTTCTATTACCACATAACCGTTGTAAACAAAACAACGGGCGGAATTTGGGATGTTTGAAAATCTCTGATCCCGCTACAACAATCAACTGTTTGTTTAGAGACGAGGGGGGAAATTGACAAGGTTGAACAGTTCAGCATGTCGGCAGTAGTTGGCTCGGGGATAATTTGAAACGCTCTGGATGTAGAAAAAACACACAAAAACAAGTAAATAAGGAAGGCACAAGGGCTTGTAGTGCTTGGCGAGATTCCCTCTCTCTCTCTCCTCTTCTGAGGCCTTCCACCAGGGCTCGTGTTTGTTTGAGTGTTTATCCATGCTGGCTAAACACGGAAATCAGATACACTTATTTCTCCTGACCGTGCTTTGTGAAGGAGGCCGCTGAACTGTGTTATTTACTAGTCAAGCATGCCTCCACCACACTAACATTACAGGCTTAGGAGGACAAACAAGATGGCGGACACCTGGCGTGCTACTGCTGCTGCTTGGAAACCACCAGTGTTTACTCTGCACACAGCCTGCGGTAAAGCTGGTGGTCCATGGGACCTGGGGAATTGTGGGATTGTTTCTGGGTGAATTCCCTCCACACAGTCAGGTCGGGTATCTGGCTAACTGCAACGAAGGCATTTGCCCTTTGTGTCAGCAAGTCAGGATATCGAATTCGGAGCTGGATATGATGCAAGCCTGTTTGAATCCATCCTCAGGGTGAGCGCTGTGTCTCTGCCCTTTGGGTAAAGACCTAGTCTAGGCCTCACAAAAATAAACACACACACAACCACTGATTGCAGCTCATTGAAAGTAGGTCCTCTATTATGCAAAACCTCAAAGCAGTGCCTGGCTGATTATGGATTGCAGTCCCTGAATCCACGCTGGCAGGGTTACAAAGAGAGGCATGGCCGCTGCTAGTGGCCAGGCAAGGCTTGCTTTACCGCTTGAGCTGACCAATTAAGATAAAATACAATATCCAAATTGTGTGCATGGGAGCTAGTGTGTGTACAGTTTGAGCCAGTATAAATCAATATGAATGCAGAATCTAGCCTTCTGGATGTAATTTTTCAGAGAGGAGAGGAGGGGGAGAGAAGGGATTCAGAGGAGAGAGGGGAGATGAGGGGGACAGAGAGAGGAGAGAGGGAGAGAGAGGAGAGAAGGGATTCAGAGAGGAGAGAGGGGAGAGGAGGGGGAGATAAAGAGGAGAGGAGAGAGGGATAGGGTGGGGGTGAGGGGTAAGACTGACCTTCAGAAATACATGTCACACACACATACACACACAATATCCCCCCTAAGAACACGTTATCATTATTCACTTACAAGCACTGCTAAGGGATGTGCACAGAGAACGTGGTCCCAATGTTAAGGGGAGTCAGGTTGCTGAGCGGTTAGGGAATCGGGCTAGTAATCTGAAGGTTGCCAGTTTGATTCCCGGCCGTGCCAAATAATGTTGTGTCCTTGGGCAAGGCACTTCACCCTACTTGCCTCAGGGGGAATGTCCCTGCACTTACTGTAAGTCGCTCTGGATAAGAGCGTCTGCTAAATGACTAAATGTAAATGTAAATACAGCCAGGAGACTTAGGCTGCCTGCCAAGGACACAGACAGACAATGGCTTTCTGCTAAATGTTTAGAACAAGCCTACAGAACAGTATAGATGGGAATCAGAGCTCTGAATCCATTTCGGGATCAAACAATGAAAGGTTTTAGTACGAAAAATATATAAGGAAGAGTGGCGCTTAGGAAGAGTGGCGCTTAGGAAGAGTGGCGCTTCATCGTCGACGCCTGAGAGGAGTTGGGTTCACCTTTTTGCTTGAGCGATTCTTCACACATCTGACATTTCAGAAGCTTTGATATTCCCTGTCAATGGGATTGACATTCTAAATCTTTCCGGTGGTTTCCGTTTGTGATATGGCGTACTTTAAAAAAGATCACAGCGTATCAGCATAACTCATTTCAGCTGAACTGTCACCGTGCAGGGCAGATTAGCCGGCTTTGATTTCATCTGCGGGGACGGCTTTTTACTACTTTTTCCTTTTATTTTTCGCTTTCTTTCTCTTCTTTCCACTTGATCAGAAATCAGCTGCCTGATCTCACATGATGTGGCAACTGCAGGGAGGTCCTTCTGTGTGTGTGTTAGTGTGTGTGTGTGTGTGTGTGTTTGTGGATGTGGGTGTGGGTGTGTGTGTGTGTCCAAGCGTCATCTGATAAGCTGAAACAGTTGCCCTTATCAGATCTTCCAATCAGAGAACAAATCAAATCTAGTGAGATTGTTGATTGTTCAGTCAGACAGTTTCCTGTCAACCACTAAGATGATTGAGGGTTTGGACCGAGAAGAGCCAAGACCAGAGAACACAACTCCACTGGCTGCTTAAACGTGGAACATATTGATCTTACGCCCTCGCTTCAGTAAGGGAGCCTCGTTTGTGGCTAACCCTTTTTGGCTAATCTGAGATCCACATCCTGTTGCCTTTTAGAGAAGACAATGAACTCCCACATACTAAGTCTACAGTGAAATGTATCCTTGCTTTGACGTAATTTGACACTTCAGTGCCTTTTCCGCCCCTCACTAACAGACCAGTTCTTCTTCTCTAAACAGCTACAAGGCTGCTTCGCTGCGTTCTTCTTCTCTAAACAGCTGCAAGGCTGCATCGCTGCGTTCTTCTTCTCCCATTATCTCCTTTTCTCCTCCTCCTCCTCCCCTTTAGTCACATGCACGTTAAAAGTGTCGATCAAGAAACACCTTTGATCTGTTTTACTGGGTATAGCTCAGTAGTTACAGCATTTGACTGCAGATCAAAAGGTTGCAGGTTCAAATATCCCCCTTGTAAGTCGCTTTGGATAAAAGTGTCAGGTAAAGCAGTGTTATATTTTGTGTAGGTCCCATATAGTGTACTGTAAGGCTAACCCAGAGGCTAGTGCCTGGAAAGGTTACTAACCGCTCGAAGATAGTTTAGTGAAATATATTTTTGACACTAGGCTACTGGAATGTCTCATGCTGTAAGTAATCGACAATCCTTTTGTACTTGAGGCAGGTTGTCTTATTGACTTGTCGTATCCACGGTAACAACACACAGTAGCGTTGATCTCAAGTGCATAGTTCTCGACTGAGTCATGTTCACCACAATGTTGGCCGGCTCTGCAACAAGAACAACATTCTTTTGGCAGTTGAATTTGCATGTGATACCTGCTTTAACTTGTTGGCTCTGTAGGATAATGAGCAGGTGGTGGAATTTCAACTTCAATTGAACTTTCATCAAACACAGAATCAATGACAAGTAAAACATTTAGTATCTGTGTGTGTGTGGAGAAAGAATTTGTAACTGTGAATTAAAATGCCATTGGAAAGGTATCTTTTCCAATCATTATGGTTCAGTGTTAAATGGTCAGAGGCAATGTCTATGTGTGGATACAGAGAGAGAAAAGCATGTGTTTCCAAGCTGGAGAGGGTGACCTGAATTCGTCAAACTCTCCTTCCTTTGCAGTCTTGGAAAATCCCAAAACCAAACTTCTACCAAAAGACATAGCTCTGACAGCTTCACTTTGTGATGAACTGAATGTATTGCATGTGTGTGTGTGTGTGTGTTTATTGTACCTGGGCCTTTGTGCATCTGAGTGTGTGTATCTGAGTGTGTGTGTGTTCACGTTTCTCCCCCATCTGAGGTCACCAGCATTGTTTCAGAGAACTATTAATCCTGCGTTTTTACCGTGAGCTTGCCTACCTAAAGCTCTCGGTAAGCCGCGAGGCGTTTGGCTGTGGGGCAGAGGAGAGCAGCCAGGGAGCAGAGAATGGGGATGAGAAGAGCCTGCCGGTACGTATAATTCATTCCTTGGGGGTCGTCCCTCGTGCCTGCACATTACCGCGGGCCATCCTGCAGTCAAGCACCCGCTGACGAGCCACACGAGAGAGAGCCCGCGCCCGCCAAGTCAAAAAAAAAAAGAAAAAAAAGTTATCTCCCGCTCTCCTCCCGAACGTGACACATTTCTGCTCGCGCCTCGCGTCCTCTACGTAATCCATCACGGGGAAACCGTCCGTGCCTCACACTCCCTTCATTTTACTTCTCTCCCCTCCTTTTTGTCTCGGTAAGCACCGCATCCCGGCCCCCGTAAGAGGGAAAGCGGTCCTGGTTGGTGGCAGCAGCAGCGCAGAGCTGCCGCTCTCAACGCTATAAATACCTCCACGCCTGGGCACGTCTCTGCTCCCCTTCTCACTTGGGTTCTCTTGGCTGTACCGCTGCAGTCTAAGTCGGTTTGGAAGCTTGCACTAGTGGGGAAAAAAAAAAAAAGACACACACAGACACACACACACACACATTGCGACCCATATTTTGAATCTGCCTCAATTGGCTCTCTTTCTCCCTTAGGCTGTGTGCTTTTCAATCACGCCCTCAATCAATGCAAGTTTTGACACCCCGATAAAACAAGGCCGCCCAGCGCGGCGCCTTCCCTTCCCTCAGAAGAACAAGTTCACAAGTTTTAAGTGAGGCTAATATATTACCCCCTGTGACAGCGGGAGGGGAAGGGGCTTGAAAGGTAAGGTTTTTGTTTTATGTAAACGAATATATTGAGTGTCAGACTTGTGAAGGGTGTGTGCTCTGTGAAAACACAACGCAGAAAGGTGTCGATGATGTCACAGCCTGTGTTGAACGTTCGGCTGAAGGAGAGGTCGCGGCTTGTGGAAGGCGGCTGACCGACCAACTGCCGATTAGACGGCTGTCCATGTGTGTCTCACGTCTAACACGTGTTCAGACATGAAGAAGAACGGGTGCGAAAAGAACTCAGAACCTCTCAATATTTTTGAATAAAAAACACATATTCATCACAACCGTAGATGTGAAGAGACAGAATTGATAAAAGCTTTCTAAAACAGAAATACTTTTATCCAGTGAAAATATAATGATTTATAGTGGAGGGAACTCATGTGCCAGACTGCAAAAAATACAATATCCTCTGCTGCTGATGGAATCCATTTATCCAGTCGTACCACAAAAAAGAGAAAACATGCAGAAAAAGCCCACTTCACTAATATCCCACCAGATTCAAAACAGCCACATTCAGCCAGAGACCCAGGCCTACCTTGTGTGTTATGCGTGTCATTTCATGCCAATGTGTTGAAAATTGAATTTCTAACAGCCATTTCAGCTACTTTCATGGTAGGGTCCACAATGCTATCTCTGCTATCTGGTTTTTCCATCCTGCTGCTTGATCTCAGCTGTGACACGAAGACTGACAAAACCAATCAGGCACAGTGCTGCTCCCCCACAACCGCTTTGATCCACTTCCTGGCAGAGCCATCGCAGCACCATGCCGATTGGACAGGTCACTGGCAGCCTGACATCCCATTGGCTAGCATGTGTGCCCCGACAGGAAGTAGTCTGGAGATGATGTGTCACTTCACAGACACGCTGAATTAGTGGGCTTGTCTACGTGTGGGAATGAAAGTAGGGTTTTTTTTGTGTGATAAAGGCGGTTTGATGATCCGCTATCTTAAAGTCTAGTCCTTGTTTTAGGAGATTAACACGGCCTCAAGGCATCTACAACTCTTCATCTAATTCTGACCTCTATCTAACATTGCCCTCTAACTTCTCTCCTCCCATCTACAACACTCTCAATCTGCAGTTCGGACTCATCAAGATCATTACCGCGTGCTGTCCACTTGCAGATCCATCCTCCTCCTCCACCTCCCCCAGAGTCCACAGTGATTATAATCAGATATGCAAGGCGCTCTGGCCACGGGCCACCCTCGTAACCTCTTCCCATAACCTCCAAACGACGGCCTTAAACCAGACCGTAAACGCCGCAATATCGTGGCTCTATATTACACTCCCGAAGCCAAACTAATTACACACACATACACATAAACACATAAAGACACACCACACACCGGTCAGTGGTTCTGGGCCAGAAAGGAGAGTACATAAATAAAGATGGTTGTCCGGCTGGAACCTGTAATTACACGGTGGAATGTGATGGGGCTGTAGCGGGCTGGGAGGGGTGTGTGTGTGTGTGTGGGGTTGTGGGGTGGCAGGAGAGATCCCATGGTCTGGAGGGCATGGGGATGGGCTCTCCCTCAGGGCGGGGCTGTGGAGGCGTTCACTTTCAGGACGTCTCTGAAGGGAGGGGGTCACATCTCACAACAGAGGCAGGAGGAGAGAGGGCTGGGAGGTCGTTTTGGATATCTGTTTGGATGCTTGTTCTTTTTTTCTGCTATTTTCTTTCTTTCTCTCGCTGTCTCTCTCTCGCTTGCTCTCTCTCTCTCTCACTCACACACACACACACACACACACACACAGACCGACACACACACACTTCTCAGCAATCCAATCAGGATTCCCACCATGTTATATTATTTTATAATTTTAGCATTTCCTTTCACCACAAGTTTCATCTGTATAAAAACATATTGAACCCCGGGCAATACATTAAGAAAGTTTAAAGAAACCCTCTAAAAGAGTCTTGGGAGGGAACAATAAAAAGACAGAACCACTGGCAGAGCGTGCCTTGTTCAGAGACTATCAAGGCTGCAAAAGTTAGTTGGGGGGGTAATCAAAGTAAAAGTCTATAAAAAACAAGAGATGGCAGGCGAGGAGGGGACAGTATGGAAGGAGTGTGGAAAGAAGGCAAGTCAGACATGTACACGTTCATAAATCATAGGGGGGATGGAGGGATGGAGTTGGTGGGGGGGAGGGCGGTCTCCCTCTTCTCTTTTATTACTTTAATTGAAGCCGTTTAATAATTCGCAAACTATTTTGCCCAAAGCGTGTGGGGGCCATAAATCCTACACCCAGTACACATACTCAAGCTACACTTATCATTCCTCCATGCCACTTCATCTTTCATCCTCTCATCTGTCACCTCTCTCTCTCTGCCTGTCTCTGTCTGACTCCCCCCTCTGTTATCCCTCGAACCCCTCTTAAATCTATCTCTCCTTTTTCTTCTTCCTTTTCTTGGCTGCCTGCTCCCTCTCTTCTCCTCTAATTATCAGTCTAGTCAATCTCTCTCTCCTTTGTCTGCTTTCGCCTCCCTCTCTTTCGATCTTTCATCGAAAGAGACAGATCTGTCTCAGAAAGATCTGTCTTTTAGACTGTTGTAAAAGTCTTACAGGTAAAACTAGAGAAGTATGGAGAAAGTATGTGATGGTGAAGTGGGTCGATAGTTTGAATAGAACACGACATAGTAAAGGAATTACAGTAAGAAGATGGAGAGAGAAAGGGAAAAGAGAAGGTCTTACATCTAATCTTACGAGAGACTGCAAGAGCTATACAAGCATGCCTACAGTAAATATCATATCAGATAATGCCGGTGTGTGTGGTTTACTCACAGACCCCTCCACCCCATGTGTGCTAACTGTATGCATTAGGTGTCCAGATGGCCATCTTGTTCTTGTTAATGGCATGTGACGTGTCCTCTCTCTGTTTAATTTCAACACATACAGACACATGCACATGTGCACACAATCAAAGATATACCGTAGCTCACACACACACAGACACACACACCTCAAACACACACGCAAACACACACACAGACACACACACCTCAAACACACACGCAAACACACCTCAAACGCACACAAAAACATACACCTCAAAACAACACCCACCTATCGAGTACCAGTGTTCACACCCCCCAGGCGCCACAACCCCCAGGGGCCACAACCCCCAGGCGCCACATTGACCAGGCGCCACATCCCCCAGGGGCCACATCCCCCAGGGGCCACAAGCCCCAGGGGCCACATCCCCCAGGGGCCACAACCCCCAGGGGCCACAAGCCCCAGGGGCCACAACCCCCAGGGGCCACACAAGCCCCAGCACTGTCTCAACAGCTTTCTCTCATACAGACAAGGATGAATACATGCACATGATGTTAGATGACATCTGTACACCCCTTGAGTGCGGGCCTGCCTAATGGGCACTTAGGACCTGGGGAGTGGAACAACCTGGGGTGTGGAGCAACCTGGGGAGATCTAGCAGAACAGGGGCGTGGGTGTTTTTGTGTGTAGGTGTGTTTGTGTGTAGGTGTGTCTGTGTGTGTGTGCAGGTGTCAGTGTGGGTGTATGTAGATGTGTGTACGTTCATGTGTGTGTTTTGTGTGTAGGTGTGTGCATGTGTCTGTGTAGGGGTAGGTGTGTGTGTTGGTGTGTGTAGGTGTGTAGGTGTGTGCATGTGTCTGTGTAGGGGTAGGTGTGTGTGTTGGTGTGTGTAGGTGTGTAGGTGTGTTGTACTGTGTAGCAGGAGTGTGGGGTAGGTGTGTGTGTTGGTGTGTGTAGGTGTGTAGGTGTGTGCATGTGTCTGTGTAGGGGTAGGTGTGTGTGTGTTGGTGTGTGTATGTGTGTAGGTGTGTTGTACTGTGTAGCAGGAGTGTGGGGTAGGTGTGTGTGTAGGTGTGTAGGTGTGTTGTACTGTGTAGCAGGAGTGTGGGGTAGGTGTGTGTGTAGGTGTGTGTAGGTGTGTTGTACTGTGCTGCAGGAGTGTGGGGTAGGTCATTAGTACTGTGCCATACCATGTCTCACATCAAAGCTGCGTAGATGTACTCGCCTGGCACCAAACACATCCTTATCTCTTTGACACATGCCATTAGCAGTCGCTGCTAAACAAGCGCTCCTCTCTCTCTCTCTCTCTCTCTCTCTCTCTCTCTCTCTCTCTCTCTCTCTCTCTCTCTCTCTCTCTCTCTCGGTCATCTTTCTCTCTTCTCCTCCCTCCCTCCCTCCCTCTCTCCCTCTCCCTCCGTTTCTCTCTTGCCCTCTTCTCCTCTTCTGTGTAAGGGCCCCTCTACCTTATTCATATGTTTTACTCAGCCGAGAAAGCGTGGAAAGATTCTCCTCAGCGTGGCTCGGCTAACAAGATCCACATTGTCTTTAATGAACCAGTCCTTCATCGCTAACGCTTAGCAGACACGTCCTCCAGGCAACCTGGGGAGAAGTCAGTTCAACAGCATCACAGACCTTTTTTGGTTTTGAAGAACCTGCTATTTTAAGAAAATGTTTACAATTTATTCATGACAGTGTCAGCAGTTTTGGCTCAAAATAAAATAGTTGGAAAAAAAAAGAAGTATGATAGTATGGAAGCAAATCAGTAAAATCATGTTTTGAATTTTAAAAGGCATTGAATACTTCATATTGAAATGTAAACACCACCGAATTTGTTGGTTTTGAATTCACCTCTTTAATATAGAATGTGAATCCGGTCAAAATCCTCAAATTATTTGAGCTAGAAATATTTTAGGTGAAAATGTCATTCAAAAACATATCCAAAAATATGTATTTTCCGTTGAATTAAATTCATATTTCAATTTTAAAGAGGTGAATTCAAAACCAACTATTTGGTGGCATTTCAATATCACGTATTCAATGCCTTTTAAAATTCAAAACATGTCACTGATTTGCTTCCATACGATAATATGTGTTGGGAGATCAAGCAAGTTGTGTGTCTTTAAGAACACTCAACACCACATTTTGGGCATAATTGATACCGAAGTCAATACATTAAATCCGTACAGGCGAATAGTAGAATATCTTAGAGAATGTGTCGCCTTGGGGCGATGTACTCCTTAGAAACCGTTCATCACAGAGTTGAGCTCAGTTCAGATTGCATCCCCATGTTCTGGCCTTCAGCAAGGTCCTCAGCCATCGATCCTGTCTCCTGCTGGTTTACAGCCCTGCCAGAGGAACCTGCAGCCTGGCCAGCCTGCAGACCAGGGCTGCAGCAGCCCAACCAGAAAGCCACCGCAAATACCAAAAAACACGTCTCAGAAGTCTGGAATTTGCCAGTTCGGTAGCTTTTATCAGCCTTATCGAGAAAACGATGAGGTCACAACGATATATTGTGAAAAGATGACATTCCTGGATCCCAGAGCAACAGTGTTGACTCCTCCAGGTTCTGTGTGATACGGGCGGTGCTGTTGTCGTCTCCCACAGCCTCTGTGTGTAAACACAACCTTTAGCCCACACACTGACCTCAGCCCTGCTGCCACCTCCCCGCTCGGCCAGAATAAGACGCTAAAAATAGAGCCTGCGTCTAACTCGTTTAAAAACGAGAGGAAACGGACCACACCTATCCTCTCTCTGCTCTCTGTCCTCCTCTCAGAAACTTGCTCTGAACTGACACACTGAAAAAGAAAGAGAGAAAGAAAGAGAGAAAGAAAGAGAAAGAAATGATCAAACAGAAGATGGGGGGGAAATGAAAAAGAAAGACAGAAAGAAGGAAAGGAAGAGGGAAAGAAACAACCAAACAAAGAAAGTGCACGAGAAAAAAACTCTGAAACACCACACAGTTGAATCAGTCCATAAAGCTACAGGGGTGTCGCCCACTTCTCCCAGAGAGCTTCGATTGCACTGAGGTAAAAGCCCCACGCAGCACTCAGCTTAATGTATGATGTGTGTACAGAGGCCTCACTGGCACCAAAAAGTGTTGAGGAAAGATAAATAAGTCACTCTCCTTTTACATGCAGGTACTGTGGCCTGGTACATTACTGACACGTCTCCCTCCATCTATCGCTCCAACACCTTGGAGTAAGTACGGAATCGCATCATCGTTATTCTTTCAAGTGGGCACATAGACAAGAATCGAAGGGAGAGCAGGTGAGCCCCTTTAGTATTAATCTCCTGAAAGGTGAGGTAAAATGGTTCTCTTTTCTTTTCATACCTTTTTCTTTTGAGCCAAAGTAATGTTCCATTAGGGTTGTCTGTTTCATGTGCTGAACCGCCCCACTCTTTTACCTTTGTGTCTCTCTCTCTTCCTCTCTCTCCTTCTCTTTCCCTTCCTACTTTTGTCCCACTACCTATTCCCTCTCTCTCCCTCTCTCTCCCCCCTCTCTCTCTCTCTCTCTCTCTCCCTCCCTCTCTCTCTCTCAGAGCACTATCATTACGTCGCCCCCGATGTCGCCTGTAAGCTGGGCCCAGAGCGCCGTGTCAGTGGGGGGTAAAATAGGTGGCTTTCATACAGTGCACGCTGTAATCTGCCTGTCACACCGCCTCATTCATAGGCAGCCCCATTACGACCTGGCCGGCTCACCCACTCACAGGCTGAACGCATGGCCCAGGGACAGGAAACAGGCCCCCCACTCTCTTCTCTCTTCCACACCCTTTCCCACTCCCTCTCTCCCCACCCTCTCACTCACTCTCTCTACCACTCTCTCTCTCCCACTCTCTCTCTCCCTCTCTCCCCATCCTCTCACTTTCCCACTCACTCCCTCTCCCCACCCGCTCTCTCCCCCGCTCCCTCCCACTCTCTCACTCTCTCTCCCTCTCCCCACCCGCTCTCTCCCCCGCTCCCTCCCACTCTCTCTCTCCCTCTCTCCCCACCCTCTCACTTTCCCACTCACTCACTCTCTCTCTCTCTCTCTCTCTCTCTCTCTCTCTCTCTCTCTCTCTCTCTCTCTCTCTCTCTCCCCATCCTCTCTCTCTCTCTCCCTCCTGCGTGGTCACACCAGACTGAACACTAGTTTAAGCTGTATCAGATACTATACGTGTCTGTGTCGGGAGAATGTACAAAGAGAGTTCCAGAGAATAATTGAAAGTACAGTTTCAGGGGTTTTGAAGTGGAAAAGGCAAGGTGAACATGTGGGAGATAAAAGAAGAACAGAGAAGAGAGCGAGACAGGACATTGAGAGAACGAGCGAGATTGAGAGCAGAAAGAGAAGAGATCCAGAGAGGAGATATTGAGAGGAGAGCGGGAAGTAGACTGAGGGTGAGAAAGATGTAATGACAGACACCCTGTTCAGTTACCCTCATCTTGTAATCAATCTCAGCTTTTAAACGTTGTTCTGTGGCGTGTCCCCCTCTCTCCACCTCCCTGAGGCTGTCGATGGGAGAGGGTTCAGACAGTATGTGTCAACAGAGCCTTGAGCTCCAGGCAAGCCAGTGTTCCCCCTGTTGCTGATGTAGGAGGATGATAAGACTACACACCACCCATCCATCTGTCCCGTTCTGTATTTATGGATGTGGGTGTACTGTACCTTCCTGTCTGGGA
Source organism: Osmerus eperlanus (assembly GCF_963692335.1). Classification (NCBI taxonomy): domain Eukaryota; kingdom Metazoa; phylum Chordata; class Actinopteri; order Osmeriformes; family Osmeridae; genus Osmerus; species Osmerus eperlanus. The sequence goes on along the minus strand of NW_026911047.1, from coordinate 16,552 downwards.
AACCAAATGGAGGTCAGGGGAAGGCGTTTGTGCCTCGACAATATTGTTTTTTAGTTTTTTTTCGTTCTTCGTTGCAGGTTGTGTCCAACTCGAGCTGTCTCCCTGAGCAAATGTTTACATCTGGGGCGGAGGAGTGAGGAAGAGGAGGAGGAGGGGAAGTTGGAGGAGGAGGAAGAAGATTACAAGGGGGTGGAGGTGGAGCAGGGGAAGTTGGAGGAGGGGAGGAGAATGGGGGGAGGAGGGGGAGGGGGGGTTGGAGGGGAAGTTGGTGGAGGAAGAGGAGAATGGGGGATGGAGGTGGAGGAAGAGAGGAGGGAGTAGTTGTAGTTAGTTCTATGAATAATGCTTTACAAGTTTACACACACGCACAGGGGTCGAAGGTCACATGTACTGAACAATGGAATGTCCAGTCAGGTTTCAGTTTAAACATAATCTAATCTAGCCTCCTGTTTGTTTTGGGTACGGGTCAAGACAGAGCAAACAGAGAATTGTCAAGGGACGTAAAATACTGAGCAGTTCCATGTTTATCAAGTACGAGGAAATAAATATTGGGCTGAAATACAGTATAAATGAAAACACAAACAGTTCTGACATGAGCGACTGTCATGTTTGTTTACGTTGCTGGGGCATGGATTCGAGCCGGCCATGTGTGTGTGTGAAGCGAATCGGGTTTCACTTCTGATAAACATTGTGTTCAAACCAGCACAAGGGTAGCCTGGGGAGGTTGGACATGTGACCCGCCCCAGGGCATTGTGGGTAGGGAGGTTTCGCACGTGACCGTAGGAACGTGTAATTTTTAAACACACACACGCTGTCGCCTGACAGTGTGGGAGTGGCAATTTGGGAGTCAGCAGATTAGCCTCTCAGTCATTTCTGTCACAATGAACAAAGGAAGGAGGGAGGGATGATGGAAGGGAGGGATGGAAGAAGAGAGGTAGGGCCAGACAGCTAGACAGGGAGAGAGGGAAGGGGGAGACAGAGAGGGAGGGAGAGAGGGAGCGGTGAGAAAGGAGAACAGACACTCAAATCAAATCAAATGTATTTGTATAGCCCTTTTTACACGCAAGCATGTCACAGAGGGCTTCACATATGCCCATAGAACTGCCCCTCAACCAACCTAAACCCTCAAGGAAGACAAGGAAAAACTCCCAAAAAACTCTCAACAGGAGAAAAAAAAATGGAAGAAACCTTGGGAGGAGCAATTCAGAGGGATCCCCTCCTCCAGAGACGGTTGGTGGGAGAGAGGAGCAGAACACAGGCTAAACATAGTCATACAGTGTCGATGGGTTTTTAAAACACCAAAATCCATTATTCAACTTTATAGATGTAGGACAGGACCGGGAGACTCGCGACCAGGTCCAGCGTTGGCTGACCGACGACCAGGCAGGTGCTGACAACTCAAACCCCCCACACCACAAGGGATGTGTGTGGGGGGGGACAGAGAGAGGAGAGCAGGGATTAGAGAATGCCAGGAGCAGCTAACAGTTACAGTCATAATAGAATGAGATCCCCACCGGTCAAGTGTGGACTGGTGCAGCAATTTAACAGAGCAAAAAAGGGGAATTTGATGCAACCCCACACACCAAGACAGCGACAGCCCCCCTCATTTGGAACATGAAATCTGTTCCAGGGGAAGAGAACTCTAAAATAAGTTATACTGACAGGAAGATGCTTCTGAGCAGGGAGGACGGCTTGTAATGTTTTATTTAGAGGCTGGTTTACAATGTTTTATTGAAGCAAATGTCCTGGGCTTTTATTCTGAACTATTACAGTTATCTGCCAGGGGGTAGGTGTAAGAGCTCAGTAATAATAACACAGTAATGATTCTTCAGGGATCTTTCCAGCATGTTCAATACCCTAGGACATCCAGCACCATTAATAGGATCATATAGATGATGTTCAAGCTGTAGGGGGAGAGTGATACTGCAGGTTAAAGAAATGTAAAACATGGAAACTTTATAATCCTGGCAGTGACACATACAGATACTGTGTCTGTTCCTAATGACTGCAATAGAACTTCCCCCTCCTCCCCCCCTCCCTCTTCTCTCTTTCTCCATCTCCCTTCCTCCCATCTCCCCTCACCTTCAAAAAGTATGAGCACAAGAAGTGAGCCAATCACCGCTCGGACCTGGGGGGTATTCGTCGTAGCTCGCTAAGCAGTTTAGCGAGCTAATTTTCAGGCTAAGATAAAAAACGCCCCTCTTTTTGGTTCGTGGAAGCAACTTTCGATAAATCACCATAGTAACATATCAATTAGCACTAACCTGCTCCAGAGCAGGCTAACGTAAGTGTAGCTGGATAAGCTTGCCACACCCCCAGAAAATAACATGGCAGCTCCCTTTTTGAAGACCCAGTTGACCAAGGAGCTATAATTTAGTTCGATTAGCTTTCCATACCAATAGAGTTCTTCGCGATTGCCAAGATCCTTTATTTCACACGGATGAGTTCTTGTTTGAGCGATATCGATTCAGCCGACATGGACTCATTTATTTGCAAGACCTTCTCGGGCCGTACATTGCAAATATCACACGCCGCAGCAAGCGTTATGCTTTATTATGAGCTTATGCTGCTGTATGTGAATATGTAACGCTATATTTTACGAAATGTCTTGTCTTATCTGTTGTGCCTGTGCTTTTTATATGTTTCACTGTGGGAGATTGGGAAACGTCATATCGATTCCTTTTTATGTCTTGACATGTGAAGAAATTGACAATAAAGCTACTTGAAACTTTAACTGTGCTTCAGACTGCATATCCTTGAGGTTTTTTACGTCAGGTAGGCTATAGGCTACATTTTTATACAGTATAGGCGATGCAGAACACATTGGCAAAGCCGCAGCATGCGTTGCTGTAAGAAAAGTGTACTTGGCGCTTAACCAGCTGATGAATCAATTCATCATATTCCCTGGCCATGTCCCAGTCAATGACATCAAAGAGGGATTTACACATAGGCCTACATGCAGGCTTAAACATTGGGTCTCACACTAGGTGTGGGAAGCAGGCTGTTCTTTGTGTCTCTATCTCTTCATTTTCAGAAACAACCTTGAAACCGGGTGGAGACGGCACCCGAGCAGGTGGGACGCGTAGGCAAGAACAACTCCCTGATGCACGAGAGAACAAGCTCAACCCTTTTTTAATACTTGTGTGTTTCAATTGCACTGTATAAATATATGCTCGGGAGGGACAGATAGCCAGTTGGACTTCGTGAACCAGCCCAAACTATGTTGCGGGTAGGGAAACGTAGACAACCCCAGAGCTCTGTACTTGTTGATTTCCAACTGCTGCATTAAAGCTGATATTATCGGACCTCTGCGACTCCAGACCACTTTTTCTAGAACACAGATTTGTGTCATTGGATACCATCATTACATATTGGAATAGACACAAAGACGTTGAATCCTTCAACATATATAGTACATGATATAAGCGCAAGTAGCCTACATATATCCTCATAATTGTCTATGAATTCGTATCAATTAGATACTCTTTGGCCTTGTTTTTATTTAGCCTATACTTATTCTGAAAGAGTTGAGATCATTATTTTCGCTAGCAAGATCTCATTCGATTATTAATTTCCATTAAGCCTATACCAGCAGGCACAATTAAAGAAATGTGATCTGATTGATTGGGGTAATGAGGCACTTAAGATGAGCCTATACATTTCCCCAAAACTTTCGCATTTAGTTTATCGGCAATTTTTTCCCAAGCTGCTTGTTTTGCTCTGGCAGCGGTGGGTGTTTGACTTAGCCATGATAATATGCTTATTGTCTAGAGACTCATTATAATAGTTTGCTCGGATGGCGAGAATAGCCTATCACCGCCATCATACCGTTAGAAAATCACGGTTTTGGTGATCGACCTTTCCTGCCTTTTGAAGTAGGACGTGCACGTGCAATTTCCCTGATAAGTTTAGCCTGATTGAAATTAACCACATGATTTGGATGCGGATCAGCCGTTGACGAACCGATATTTGCTGTTCTCACTCATCTCGCTAATGTTAACGGGCTAAAGGGACAATTGATTAACTTAGCTTCAACCCTTACGACGAACGGGGCCCTGGCCTTCAGTCTGAATATCCACTGTTGTCAACACAATAACAGGTTTATATGGAGACACAAACGTACCATCTGGAGAAAAACAGACAGTATGTATGATGTTGGTGGGTCATGGAAGAGGTAATGGAAGAGGTCAGAAAACAGGGATGGAGTGAACAGTATTTGGTTATAATGACAGTTTATATTTACATTTAGTCATTTAGCAGACGCTCTTATCCAGAGCGACTTACAGTAAGTACAGGGACATTCCCCCGAGGCAAGTAGGGTGAAGTGCCTTGCCCAAGTAGGGTGAAGTGCCTTGCCCAAGGACACAACATCAGTTGGCATGACCGGGAATCAAACTAGCAACCTTCGGATTACTAGCCCGATTCCCTCACCGCTCAGCCACCTGACTATATGTGGGAAAGTGGGAAAATTTCACTTATTTTATCATTCTCTCTCTCTTTCCCTCCTTCTCTCTTGTTCTCCTCAAACAATGGCCAAGACGGCAAATAGGAGACCGGGGAAGAAGGGAAACAGCTCAAAACTGATGCTGGCCTTCAGTACAGGAATAGGACCTCTCTCCTCTCCTCCCTCCCCCCTTTACCTCTCTCCTCCTATCTTCCTCCCCCCTTTACCTCTCTCCTATATCTGCCTGCCCTCTGGTCTGATTGGTTCTTTGTCCGGTCTAGAAGGCTGCTTCACAATCACTCTTCACAAAGAAGATTACAGTTAATAACAACAGCCTGCACAGTTGCAAAGAAAATATGTGGTTTCATGAAAATATCATCGCAAATCTCTCAACCAATTTTGTGGAGTGTGTTGCGAGGTGGTACCACAAAGAACAGAACGATTCAAAGTGCAGTTGAAGGTTGAAGGACTCACACTTCACCTCCTAAAATACAGAACGTCTTCCTTTCCTCCCACACAGAGCCCCAGTTGACACAAAGCCACCTCCCTGATCGCCTCGAGCCCAAAGAGAAATCCCTTTCAAGTCCCATTTAATCCTCTGGTTGGCGGTATTGATCATCAATAATGTACCTGTGGGCCATTGAGCACACAGTGCAGAGCCTGAGTCCGGCATGTTTACAGTGTTAGCTAGCAGAGTGACCCCAGAGACCAGCTTAAGGAGTTCATCAATCTGGATGGCTTCGCCTGACTAGCTAGGAATAGAGAAGAGGGCCACCCAGCTCAACAAGGCCCAGATCACAGAGGGGCCTAGGAGTGGGGCTGTGCGAGGGACAAGTAATGGAATTGTGTGTGTGTGTGGGTGGAGGGCGTACACGGGTGGGGGGGGTTTGTGTGCATGATTGGGGGAGTACGAGTGTGTAAGAGGGCAGCTGACAACATACTAGTTTGGTATGTGTAGGAGAGATAAAGAGAGAGGGAAAGAGAGAGATAAAGAGAGAGGGAAAGAGAGATGGAAAGAGAGAGATAAAGAGAGAGGGAAAGAGAGAGATAAAGAGAGAGATAAAGAGAGAGGGAAAGAGAGAGATAAAGAGAGAGGGAAAGAGAGAGATAAAGAGAGAGGGAAAGAGAGAGATAAAGAGAGAGGGAAAGAGAGAGGGAAAGAGAGAGATAAAGAGAGAGGGAAAGAGAGAGGGAAAGAGAGAGGGAAAGAGAGAGGGAAAGAGAGAGGGAAAGAGAGAGGGAACGAGAGAGATAAAGAGAGAGGGAAAGAGAGAGATAAAGAGAGAGGGAAAGAGAGAGGGAAATAGAGATGGAAAGAGAGAGAGATGGAGGGAACAGGAGGCCACAGCAGAGAAGTATGACTCTGGTACCTATCCCAGAAGGCCTCAGTGTTTACCTCTGCCTGTCGTGATTCACCCCTCCACTCCCGAACCCATTATCAAGCAGCATCGCACGACAGCTCCCGAAAAAAACAAGGAACGATTTGCACAAACAAAAACCTCACACCTTCGCCCAGGCGTGCAGGGATAAACAAATAATAAATAAGGACGCAACTGAAGCACAAATAATTCATACAGGCGGTCGTGACGGAAGCGACATCACCCAACAATGTGGCCTTGATTTGATTTGTTGCTAATTGTAACTCCCTATTCCTCCCCCTCTCCCCTCCTTATCTTCTCTACCAATGTCTTGTTGGCTACCATAGTCTCAGCACAAGTACTGGTTGTTCTTGCGTGAATATAAAAGGTGTGACAAGATAAAATACAAACTTTCACATGAGGGTAAACAACAAGGTTCCATTATCAGTTATGGGACAACTTTTTGGAGCCGTATGGAAACTTTACAAGAGTGACAAAGTACCGCGACCGCCAACCCGAGGTCTGAGAGAGATAGAAACAGGCCTCAGACGTGCGTCTGTCTGCCTCGCTAAAACGCTTTTCTGTCACCGGCACGGCAGAATCGGGGGGGGGGGGGGGGGGGGACTGTGATTGGGAGCCGAGGAGGTCATTACGGCGGAACGTAATGACAGGGTAGAGTGGCGGAGAGACGCATCTCCTGACACAGGAGTCCTCCACTGCCGCTCCACGTATAGGGGAGGTTCTCCTTTTGTTTCGGTTTTAGCCTATGTTTTCGGGGTGCGCTTTGGCTAAACCTAGCACGCACGGTGAGCTGTTAGGGCTGGCTTCGTACGCTGAAGCCTGTCACCCGGACACGGACACATTAGCCGGAGTGACAAGTGGTTTCTACGACTGTGCGTCTGTCTCGCTATCTCTCCGTTTTTATGGAATTGAAATGTCACGGGAAGGCTGGGAGCAAGATTTTAGCGTGGAGACGGTTGTCACTTTCTCTGCAGTGATGTGGCCTGAAATAGACCTCTGTGAGGAACACTGTGGAGCTAGCACAGCCTCGTGACCCTGCTCGAGAAGCCCAAAGGTGTTATCGGACTGAACAGCCATCCTTCTTTCCCTGTCCGTCAGTGCATATTTACCAGGATGTATTCGCCAAGGCGTCCACAATATGGAGGACAAAATGGAACTCTACTCAATTGAAGACTAATAACTTTTTTTCAACTGACAGTGGGACAGTGACCAATGCTGAGAGACCTACGACGCCATACATGACATATTATTGAGGTTACATATTAAAGATGGTGCCCCCCCCCCACCACACACATCTTCTCATGCTAACACAACATCACACAGGGTGACTTTAATCCCCCCATCTCTTCTCACTGTGTTGGGATGAGAGAGGGAGCGTCGCATTAACAGCGAGTTTGAGTGACAATCCCCAAGCTGATCTGTGATGGGTGTTGTTACAGTTGGGTATTGAGATGATAGCTGCCTCTAATCCTAATATCAAATCCCAGTAGTCTACCCAGATGATTTAGCTCATACACACTCTTCCAACACCAGAGCAGTTAGTAGTGGGCTAGGCCCTAGTACAACGTACAGGGGGATTCATTGTATCCAAGCCAGGTGAACAAACACACACAACTCCTTATGATGACGACTAACACAAACACAACCTGCTCTGTCACACACCATCTTCCAACTCCAACCAACCAATCCCATACACCCGGACCAAGGAAAGGCATTCTAGCGTTGCATAACCAGGTGCTGTTGATATTCCCCTATCAGCCTCACAGACACAACACTCTGAGTCACACAATAACAAGCCCAGGTAGTCAGAATAAAAGAATAACGAGTCACTGTCGTTAATAATCTCGGTGACAGCCCGAGACGCTAGCTTTCCATGCTGGGCCAGCGCCTTGTCAAAGCACATTAGTGCGGCATTGTGCTACGGCACAATACGAGCCATTGTACTCGCCTCCGAGCCGTGACACAGGGGTTGTAAACATTCTGCTTGCCTTCTTCCTGACTGAGTACAGCACAGGTGTCAGGAGCTGTGTAGCACAGGAGAATTGGTGAATAGTTTGACTTCAATCGTCCTCTTATCACCCACGTCTTCTGAGGGAGCACGTCCACAAATCCAGACTTTGGAAGGAAAGAGAAGCTAAATGTTTACTGCTGCAGCAGTGCAGAAAATAATCATAAACAAAACGCTGGGGTGAGATAGGAGTTACAGAGGTGGCATTGTGTAGCAAGCAGAGAGAAAAAGAGAAAGAAAGAGAGAGAGTCTCAGCAAGGGGCATCCAGAGTTATTCACGGCGAGAATCATTATCGTCGTTATAAAAAAAACCCTGCGTGTGATTACGGCTCCAGACAGCACAAACCACCTGCACTTCAGGTGGAAATCAATGACACTCCAGGTATTGTGTACTCTTATAATCTCTTCAAAGAGCGAGGTGAGTGAGTACGAGGGGAGAGAAAGAATGAACTGAATTTATGAGGCAGCCACCTAGCATTTAACTTGTCATTTTTCTCTCTCTACCTCAAAACACTTTCAAAGTGACAAGAATTTGCTGGCGGCGGTTTTCGTGATTCTATGAAGGAAAAAAAAAACTCCTTTCGTAAATTACAGTTTCTTTCAAAGTCACTGAGTGCCTTGTAAGTACTATGATGTTTACTGTACTGATTCTGAGTGGTGAAATAGCATCTAATGCTCTCGGAGGTATGTCACCAGGCTATAAGGACCTGTCCTCAAAATGGATCCCTTTGAAATGCGCAGAAGGATTTTTTATTTTATTTTTACAAACATGTCAAACGTGTATCTATCTTGAAGTTGCTGTGATTGAGAGAACAATGCCCTCATTTGTTTCCACTGACAGCAATGCTGACCAGAGACCGTGTATCTAAGTTCCCACCATTTTGCTCTCTCTGAGCAGGAAGATAGAGGTGAACCGTGTCATAACACAACGTCACCAGGTCTGCCGCGATTACTTTTTAATGATCGTATAGAGGAGTATGTTTGTCTTTCTCATGGAAACACTGTCAATCACAGGGAGACAATGAGAGCGTAAACGATGTACCCAGCTCAGGTTTTATGGCAAAGACATTCTAAGGGTAACAATGCCGAACTGCTTTCATATTGCAAAACCTGTAGGAGTTTAAAGTGCTAGGTGGAATACCACCCGAGCCTCTTTTAATGAGATGCCAGATGTCGCATTTCCAGATGTTTAATTCCACAAAGTCTAGACCTCTGTCTGTGGCACAGTCATTACAACAAACAACTGTCTGCCAAGTCTCTTTCTCTCTCTTTCTGTCTCCTGATAGTACCCACCTCCAACGTTGACCTCTCCTACCCATCTCATCCGTCTACGTCTCTCTGTCTCTTTCCGTCTGTCACTCTCCCCTCCCTCTCTCTCCAGATGAAATGATATGATTCTGCACTCTACCCTGTCAAGGGTGATGTGCGAACCTGTCTCTCAACATTGGGTGACTGCTCCCTCCCTCCCTCCCCCCCTCCCTCCCCCCCTCCCTACCCCCCTCCCTACCCCCCTCCCTCCCTGGCACCGGGGTCTCTTCAGAGGCGGCTGCCAGTGGGCATTGTTCTACTCTGCCCAAAGAATAACTTTCTCATCCTGTGGCCCTCAGTACAGCTATTTTATAACCCTGTTTTCCCTTTCAGGTGAAATATTTTCACACCAGCAGTGAGCCCGGAGAGATAGATACTTACAGGGGAAAGGTGACAAGTGCTTCCGGCTTTTTCTCTCTCTCTCACACACACACACACACACACACGCTCACACACAAACACCATGGCTGCTACAGCGCTGCTGCTCTGGAGAAGATAACACATCCGCAGGAAAATAACGAATCATCCAATGAGATACTGGACAGTGTGTGTGTGTGTGTATTTGCGTGTATCTGTTTTTGGCTTTGGCTATGTTTCCAGGGCTCAAATCCAAACTCACTCCAAAATTCACTTCAGATGTACACACACACACACACCAACACACACCAACACACCCCATCACACTTATACACACACACACACACACACACGAACGTGTGAGAGGTGTGAATGAACTTTGTGTTCGTGACAAAATATGTGTATAAGCGTGGATTCACTTTTGGTTGGAGAAAGTGAGAATGTGGCTACTTTTGGCAGGTGTGAAGTAGGATGTGTGTTTGCCGGTGAGTCTCTCTAGCGTCATGCTTGGTGTCACGACGGGATTGTGACTAGCTGGAGAGCTCTGCTGTTTCTTTGAAGTTTACGGTCTAAGACAGGCAGCAGTCACTTCCACTCTATAGGAACACTGTCATCTGAACAACCACCAGAGGTGAAAACATCACCCTGTCACTGACCCTCCATCTCTCTCTCTCTTGCTCCTTCGCTCCCTCCCTCCATCTCTCACCCTCCCTTCCTACCTTCCTCCATCTCTCTCTCTCTCCCTTCCTCCCTCCTCACTCTCTCTCCATCTCTCTCCCTACCTCCCTCCCTCCTCACTCTCTCTCTCTCCATCTCTCCCTCCTCCGTCTCTTTCCATCTGTCTCTTCATTCTGTGTTTCAGGTCTCATCTCTGATCTTTGTGAAGTCTATGACAGATTTGAACTGTTGAAGGAAAGCAAAGCCAACAAGTTCTTAGAAACCAATCAAAAGAGGCTTCTCGTGGGTGTGTCGTGTTACTTTACAATGCATACCAGAAGCTTCACACACAAACGGTTTTCTCAGTTGTTTTTTGTGTGTTTGTATTTGTGGGTTCGTGTACGTGCCTCTCTATTTGTCCGTTCATCTGTTTCTACGTATTGTTATAAACCTACAGCAATGTACACCTGTCCCAATCCATGACTGTTAATAACCCTCTATTCATCATCTTCCCATTCACATACTAGTGACAGCCAAACACCGTCCATTCAGAAGGAAGCAGACAGAATGAAAAGCTCAACAGTCTGCTCTGGGTGTGTGCTACAAGTCCAAACGTCACCACAGAGAGAGGTGAACTCTTGAGCTGTCACACAGAGACAGGTGTCTCCAGGATCACCTGGTCGGGCCTCTAGCCCGGGTGTATCCATCAGGCCCCCAGACACCTGCAATCACAGCCCAGCTACAGCTTCATCCTGACCAGCCCAGATTACAGGGAGGACAAGGTTTTCACACACACAACTCAATTACAAGAAGGAGAGAAGGAAGAGGGCCTGACATCTAAATCACCGGCAAAGACTGCAGATTAATCATGTTTATTCCTCTACATGTCCTCGCATGCAGTCTCACACACACACACACATGTATACACACACGCACGCACACACATTAGGCAGTCCCCATTTCTTTTTTATTGGACTTTATTCAGCAAATTGCTTGAATTATTTAGCAATTAAATAAAATGAGATGATTTGGCCCTTTAGGTGGTTGTTCAGTGATTTAAAGCTAAGTCGTATTAACTTCTCAGAACTTAATACCACCCATCATTTAGCTTGAAAAAAACCCAAACAATTTCATTCATGTTTTTACATTACTGAAATTAATTAATGATAGATTTCGCAGTTTCGCATTAAATCACATTATCATCAACTAAATTGGTTTCTTTCTGTTTGGTTTTATTTGATTCAAAAAACTGAGTCACAGAGTCGAGGGAATTCTGGTACGAGAAGGCCCCACTTGCTTAGCCCTGATGCAAACGCAGTTTTTCTCAACCTGGTGATGAATTCAGTCAAGAAGCACCGAAGGAGACAAAACACAAGAGAAGCAGACATCAAGAGAAGCAGGTTCACCTCCAGACAGACACAACCAGACAGCCCCCGTCCTCCTACCTCACCTGTAGAGTCACAGGCGTGTGTGTCAGCCCGTGTCTGCCTCACATTGAAATGCCCCGGAGATACCCAAGTCTCACTGTCGAGATGAGGCCACGCAGCCCAGTCAAAACACACCCGTCACCGTCTAGACATCTCCGCGTTAGCCCGCTGTGACAGCGCGCCCGTTCAATCTAAATACCTGAGCGACCTGAGACAGGCCGACATTCTGACCTCTCACCCCGGTTTTCCATAAGTTGATGACGGGTTCGTGAGATGGGTGGTGACCCTTAGGCGTCGCGGCTGTGCATCCATTAAATAACTGCCGAAACAAAACGACACATTCAACTCGACACTTTTAGATGTACAACCACCGGAGTAGCAGGTCGAATCTTGAAGAAACGTTTCAAATGTGGCCCATATCCTGGAATCGTGCCTGTGTGTCTCAAGTTACCTGCCGTCAACTGAAAGTAGGTGAGGATCTATAGAGATTCAAACGAGTTAATGTGTTACAAACCTAGAGAGAAATCTATGAATAGCCTCCATGTACACATTGGAGGTACTGGTGCGTCTAATTAATTAACTAAATCCACATTTGTCCATGTCAAGGTCTGGGATTAATCATTGGCCGTGTGTGAGGTTAATGAGTAGCCGTATCTCTCAATAACTCATCAAATCAGACGGCCAAGAGCTTGTGTAATCTCCATCGCTGAACACAGTCACAGGCCCTGGGCCTGTCTCTGAAGTAGTGACCCATTAAAACATGATTGAAGGAGAGGTAGGAGGGGCAGAGGGACAGAGAGAAAGTGTGTGAGAGAGAGCAGTAATATGAGAAAACAGCCTTCAAGTTGTGAATTGGTTTTGCCTTCCATCTTCAATGCAAAGAACCTTCCCATTGATGTAATACATTTGGAGCAATACTTTGAAAAGTTGGATGGGTTTTTTAAAGAGTGCAGCTTCAATGTCATCAGTGAAATGTTTTTAATTCTGCCCCTCAACAGTTTGCTCAGTAAGCTGAGGAAAATCATTTGGTCTACATAATTTTGTCACTGACTGATGGTTGTCAGAATTGCACATCTATGTAAGCATTTAGTCAAAATTGTGGACACCGACAGGAAGTGAATGGTTTCAATCCCATAGACTCAACCATCTTCACTAACCGCTGAGTAAAAAATTTAATCACTACATTTCACAACTCCAGTACTAGAATAAACTGCAAGTCTACATCCTTCCACACTTTAACACAAAGAACAGGCAAAAAACCATCCTCAAGCCCCCCTCCCCAAACATCTTGACGTAACTAAAAAGAGAAGGAGAGAGAAGGATTGTTTTTCCTTTTTCGCTGAGACTAAACACTCGCAAGCCGACCTGTGGCATCGAGGGGGGAGGGGGGGGGGTGGGGGGGAGGGGGGGGGAGGGGGGGGGAGGGGGGGGGGGGAGGGGGAGGGGGTGCCTACTGGAGTTACTCACCCGACCCCAAGAACTTGACTTTAATCTCACAACACATTAACTCAACCTCAATAGGCGGCTTTTCCCTCTTGTGACTAGCTCCTTTGGTGTGTAGGCCCTGCCCCGCCCTGCAACACTCTCGAAACAGTGTTGGAGCCACATTCACACATTTATATATTTGTTCAACCTCAAACACCCTGGGCCAAGGAATGCCAACCACTTGCAGGTGTGTGTGCGGCGGAGAGAGAGAGCAAGTCATTGCACATATCCAGCCTTCATTATTTATCCTCTCTTTGTGTGGGAAGAGAGAAAAAAATCTTTATTGACTTCCACACACAGGCACAAGACTATAAAACTTTTCCAAACAAGCTTACAGTTTTTCGGAAGCTGATAAGGACGGGCTTTTTTATCTTTTGAATGAACTGACGTTTGTTTTGAATGAGTTTAGTGACAGACACTATCTAAAGAAGTGAGTGTATTAAGTTGTTGGTAAGGGTTAGGATCAGGGCTGTGGATTTGGCAACGTTTGTGTTTATAAGGATTCATTGTGTTTGCAAGTTTTCTGCTTGAAGTTTGTTCGAGATGTCGGTACTGCTGGTGTAGATGTGTAGACCATGTTTAGAAAAGGTTTAGACCAGGTTTAGACCAGGTTTAAGCCATGTTTTGGCAGAGCCTTACAGGAAAACAGGAGAAACTAAGCAGGTCAAGTGAAGCTACTCTTACATGGATTAAGAGAGACTTCTTGACACATGGACTTATAGACACGGTCACAATACAACACCCACAGACTCCACACAGCAACTAACACAACAGCGAAACCACAAGATGACTAATAAAGTGTAGGTGGACAGAGCTGCCTTTTGAGAGCACAGACACAGAATAATGAGTTACTGAAACCAGCGTTCACACGTCAATCAAGTCCATATGAATTGCAATATTGTTCCTCCGAATCTTTCATCATAAAGATGTTATTATTTCCAAAGACAAGACAACAGCCTGTATTGTTCTTTTTTCATCTCCGAGATTAAAGGACAGTTTAACTCAGACTGGGGTTAAATGACTGTTTTGTGTAATTAATAGAAAATGTATTTTCAATCAAGACGAGCAACACGTAACAGGCAAGAACAAAAGGTGGTTTTGTCTAATCTACGGAGGGAACGTCATGCATGGTAGATGGCCGTTGCTACGGGCTAACACAGCTGCACACAAACATCATCCAATGGTTAGACAGAAACGCTAGGTTCGGTGGCGTGACCAAGTTAGCGAGACCGACCTAGTTATAGCCGGCTAGTGTCTTGTGGCTGTTACAGTCACACCCGTCACACAGTCCTTGATACCTTGATATACTGTTGTAGCAAACTGTCCCAGAGATGTAGGGATCCCTGTGTGTGTGTGTGTGTGTGTGCGTGTGTCCAGCATTTCTGTTTGTAAACGCGGGTGTGCATTTGGATCAATTCAAGATACGATTGAAACACAACGGGTGAAAGGAAGATTTCGAAGACAAAGGAAACACAACTAGTCCTCTGTGTCTTACATCGTGATGTACCTGACAGCGTGTCAGACTGATCTTATTCAAGTTCACTCATCGTGAGATTCAGGCTGCTTCCTGAGTGAGTTCATCGGAAAGGTGGTAGGGAAAGATTGATGGACTCACCTGCGGCCTAACCTGAGCAAGAAGCAGGTTGTGCTGAGCCCTTATCTTGTCATATCAGCCCCAGCTTAATTACGTTGGGTTAAACAGAGCGTTATCGAATGATGTCAGCCGGGACTTTCCACACAGACACTCACATTCACGGTGAATGGAGAGGAAGAATGCGTTCACGTCGGCACAAGTCTTGATGTGAAGATGTATACGACCGCAAACGTTAAATGATTGTGTCTCGGTTGAGCTAATTGTGCACATGATTGAAACCATAAAAACTCGAGACAGCCTTTCTTCCACTCCCTTTTTTCACAGTTGGGAGGTCAATACGAGCTCGGCACAGCCAAGTAAACACCAACTCACAAATACTGATGCAGCAATTAAGAAGCTCGAACTGTGCAAGTCAATACAGGGTCAAGATGAGAACAGCTCACTGTAACATGGAAGTGTGTGTGCATGTGTGTGCGTGTGTGTGTGCAGCGGTAAGAAACCTTCTGTAGAAAAACTTGAAGTCTGAAGCTTCCAAGCTTATCGGAACAAAGAAAGATTTCAACCTTTAAACATTGACTGGAATAAAAAAAAAAAAAAAAAAAACTGACAATTCTTCCTGCTGAGATTACACCATGGTTATCTAAGATATCTCTGTCTATGTATTGTCCACAAGAACAGTTCAAAAGAATATATTATGTTTACTGCAATTATTTTAACTACCTGACAAGTAATATTTTGTAATGCAGGAGAACGTGTTGCCATTAGTATAAGTAGAAACTCAGAACAAAAAGGTTCTTCTGAGATGAAACTCGAGGTTTCATGTAAGATGTTGTGAAATGCAACATTTCTACAAAGAAAAGCTTTGTTTTGATTAGCTGTCTGTTTCCTGTCACGTTAGAGAGATGCAGAGAGGTGAACTCTGAAGAGACACAGCGTTGTGTAAGTGTATAAGTGTGTGTGGGTGTGAGCGTGCTTCTGTGTGTGTGAGCGTGTATGTGTGTGTGTTCCACATTAGAGATCTCTGCTCGCAAGGGTGTGATTGGTTGCAGTTATGATCCCCATATTGGAAACCCTTCATAACAGCATCTAACTACATTACCCAAGAATAATAATCATAGCATTCTTAGTTTGCATGATATTAGGCTGCAACCTAGCAATTAGCCTGTCAGACAATCAGCATGAACATTCATCAGTATAATACGTTTTTATACTAAAACAACACAGTCAGTGCAAACACTTCAGTAATTGAGAGTAACACCCCTGTAAAGTACACACACTAGAAGGGCATGTTCTACTCAGATCCTTTTTTTTTTCTTGGATAAAAAAAAAGAAAGAAATTCTTGTTCTCTTCAGTGCTTCCAGCAGCATCTCTCCAGGACACTTAAGTAAGGTATTAAAAATTGGGGTGACTCTGGGGGCTCACTGGATAAGAGTGTGTACTGCTAAGGCAAAGGCCCCAACACAGGGGCCCAGGTTCAAATCCTGCATGGCTCACTCCCTCCCCCCCCTCCCTCCCTCCCTCCCTCCCTCCCCCTATAAATAAAAATAAGTCCAAATGAGGCCCAAATATTTTTCATGTATATATTAAAAAATGAAGTGCCTAAAAATGGAAGCCCATAGCAGACCACGTCTGATGCCTGCGTGGAAACAATGGACTGGCTTTCTCTTTCAAGTCCTCTTCCACCTTCTCCCCAAGTCAGGTGCTGCCCCTACACACACACACGTACACAAAGAAGAGTGCGAACACAATCTCTGACACACATTCTCCCATACACACACCTACAATCACACACAGCTCACACACGGACCAAGACGGCAGGGCAGGATGGATAGGAGAGGGGGGGGTGAGGGCGAGTAGGGGGAGAGACCAAAAATACATACTTCGTCCTTGTG